>NC_089597.1:126709765-126869765 GCF_019320115.1 Miscanthus floridulus
CCTCCGTGAGGAGGCGCATGTTCCGGCACCCATCGAAGGGGCACCCTCCATCGACTCTAGGACACGCGACATTGATAGCGTGACATCTACGCTCCTATCTGAGCAAACTCTCTGCTCAAACCCCGCTGTGAGTAATACACGTACTATTACTTACTCTTCATTTACTATCCCCAATCAAGCACCCAGAGAAATTGTGTCATCCACGCCGCAAACACCGCACGATTGGTTCCCCTATGGCCTCGCGTCCTCTACGGATACGTACGCCCAGGGACTTCGAAGGGTGCTGGCGCCTTTCCCCCTCACATCCGAATTTGTGGGAATGGCAGGCTACGCTCCTGCCGCTTCCCACAAACCCTTGGATGGTGAGGGCGTGAGCAATGATTCCAGCGTCGACGATGTGGCACCACGCCACCGTCCGTCCTAGGAGGGCGCCATGGCAGACGCTCCGGGACAGCCATCGGTGGTTGTGGAATCTGCACAGGCTCACACCCCTCTGGACCCACGTGCGGAGGCCCTCGTGTCTGCGCAAGCACATGCTGAGGAATTGCGACAACGGCGGCAGAACCAGCCGCCGCCTACGCCGACTTGGTTGACCCAGCACATCGCGCCCCACGCACATGACCTGGCGGGTGGCGCCCGGGGTCGCGCCCATCAGGTCCAATGTGACATCATGAACGAGGGAAACGATGTCCCATAATTTCCCCGGGCTTGCTAGAATATCGCTGCTGCAGCGATGCTTCTACGTGGTGTTCCCAAGCCCATCGACCCTTAGGAGCGGGCAGTCTACCAGAACCTCTAGGTTTTAGTAGAAGCCGCCGCCGCCCAATAGGCGGAAAGTTCCACGTCATGACTCCGATGCGTGCCCTCTCTCCCCACCAGGGGAATGGGGATGCGCCAGACGGATCACTCTGTTCGCTCGCCGCTACAACCGCCAGGACTAGCTCAGAGTGCGGTAGTCGCGCCACGGTCCGACCGGGCGCCTGCTCCGCACCTACCATCGGTACACGAGTGGCCCAATCCGCACCAGGACACCCATAGCGCCATTGGTGACCGGCATCGGTCCCAACATAATAACGCTATCCACCATACGGCGGCAGGTGCCACGAATCTCGGCCAAACCATTGAGGGAATCGGTGAAACGCGCCCTAGGCACAGTCATCGGCTGGACGACTAGAGCCCTAGCCCCAAGGGCCTAGGACCTCGGGCCTTTAGCTGGCGCATCTGGAAAGTACCATTCCCGTAGCGTTTCTGACCACCTACCAACATCACCAAATACACTAGGGAGACAAACCTAGGCATTTGGCTTGAAGACTTTCGGCTCGCCTGTCGGGCCGGAGGAGTGGATGATGACTTCTTCATCATTCAGTATCTTCCCATTTGCGTGGGGGAACATGTTTGGGCGTGGCTCGAATTCCTTCCACACGACAGCATCCGCGATTGGGTGGACCTCAAGAGGGTCTTCATCGGGAATTTCCAGGGGACGTACGTCCGACCGGGAAACTCCTAGGACCTCAAGAGCTGTCAGCAAGAGCCCAGCGAGTCCCTGTGGGATTACATCCGTAGGTTCTCCCAACAATGCAACTCCCTCCCTAACGTCGTCGATGTAGACGTCATCAGCGCGTTCCTCTCCAGGACAAACTGCTATCCACAAGCTTGGCTGCTTGAAACCCCGTACCACCCGTGACCTACTTGACGTAGCCACCAACCACACCTTCGGTGAGGAGGCGGTCGGAGCGATCTTGAGCGGAGGCCGGGACAAGGTCAGAGCCAAACGCATGGACCCAGACGAGGGCCCCTCCATGCAAAGGGGCAAGAAAAATAAAAAGGATCGACGTCGGTCGGACAGAGCCCCGCTGGTCACCATGACCGATCGCATAGTCAAGCAGCCCCATCAGGGACTGCCTGACCACTTCAATAAACTCATGGATGGTCCATGCCCCAACCACGCCTACCCTATCAAACACCTCTACAAGGAGTGTGAGCTCCTCAAACATTTCCTCCGACATGTCGGCGGGCCAAAGGAGGGAGACGGCAAAGAGGTAGCACCCAAGAAGGGAGGTATAGCAGGCAAAGATGTGGACGACTTCCCCGATGCTGACGAATGTATCATGATTTTGGTGGATCCGACGCCGTCTGGACCAAGAGATATCATAAGGTTTGCTATCGAGAGGCATGCGTCGCTGAGTCGGCCATCCCCTCTTTCCTCAGCTGGTCGGAGTCTCCAATCACCTACGATCAGAGGGACCACCCCTCCCACATCACAAGACCAGGACGCTATCCGCTTATCGTCGACCCCATCATCCGCAAGAAGCAGCTTACGAAGGTGCTGATGGACGGTGGCAGCGGCCTCAACATCCTATACATCGACACCCTCGATGCCATACGCATCCCCTGATTGGAACTCCGCCCGGTGGGCTCCCCCTTCCATGGGGTAATCCTGGGAGCGCAGGCATACCCGCTTGGGCAGATCGACCTGCCCATCATGTTCGGTAGCCGAGCCAACTTCCGCTTGGAGATCCTCACCTTCGAGGTGGTAGACTTTCCAGGGTCCTACCACGCCATCTTGGGGCGGCCATGCTACGCGAGATTCATGGCAATCCCCAACTACACCTACCTCAAGCTGAAGATGCCAGGACCAAACGGCGTCATCACTGTGAGCAGCGCATTCTCGCACGCCTTCACGTGCGACCGCAAACACTACGAGCTCGCCACTGCGGTCGTCAACTCGTCCGAACTCCCACGGCTCGGGGAGTCGTCAGTCCCGGTAGCCCTGGACTGTAACCAACCAACTTCCTCGTCGGCCTTCCGCCCGCTCGAAGAAACCAAGATGGTGGGAATCGACCCCACCAACCCAACCAAGACAGTTCAGATTGGGACCCAGCTCCCAGCCAAATAGGAATGCGAGCTCATCAACTTCTTGCGCGACAGTCGCGATGTCTTCGCATGGCAGCCATCTAACATGCTGGGGATACCTCGGGAGGTCTCCGAGCACACACTATGCCCTACCTCGGGCTCTAAGCCCACCAAACAATGCCTACGTCACTTCGACGATGAAAGGCGCAGGGCCATAGGCGAGGAAATCACCAAACTCCTGGCAGCTGGGTTCATCAGGGAGGTCTTCCATTCCGACTGGCTCACCAATCCCATTCTGGTCAGAAAGAAGATCGGGAAGTGGAGAATGTGCGTCGATTATACTGGACTTAACAAAGCGTGCCTGAAGGATCATTTCCCATTACCACGCATAGACCAGATAGTTGACTCCACCTCGGGTTGCAAAATCCTCTCCTTTCTGGATGCATACTCAGGCTATCACCAGATCGTGATGAAAGAGTCTAATTAGCTCGCAACATCGTTCATCACCCCATATGGTTCATACTGGTATGTGACCATGCCTTTCAGCCTGAAGAACGCTGGTGCCACATACCAAAGGTGCATGCAGCAATGCTTCACCGACCAAATTGACCTGCTCGACCAGCTCGATCAGGCCGAGCGGCTGAAACCAACAATCACCGTCTATGTCGATGACATAGTGGTCAAAACGGCTCAAGCTTGCGACCTGATCGCAAACTTGGTTGCGATGTTCGCAAACCTTCGAAGGTTCAACATCAAGCTGAATCCCAAAAAGTGTGTTTTCGAGGTTCCAAAGGGGAAACTGCTTGGATACATCGTATCCGAGCGCGGCATCGAAGCCAACCTCGAAAAGATCACGACCATCTCCAACATGGGCCCCATATGCAACGTCAAGGGCATGCAGAGGCTCACCGGTTGCCTGGCTGCCCTAAGCCGCTTCATCTCCTAGCTCGACGAATGGGGGATGCTGCTCTACAAGCTCTTTAAAAGGACGGACGCCTTCATCTGGACTAAGGAAGCCCAATAGGCTCTCGAAAGCCTCAAAACATCCCTAACGTCGGCCCCAATCCTCGTCGCTCTCGAGCGGGGAGAACCCCTCCTCCTTTACGTTGTGGCAAGTAACCATGTGGTGAGCGCTGCCCTAGTCGTAGAGAGGGAGGAACTAGGACACTAGCTCAAAGTGTAGCGACCCATGTACTTTGTCGGAGAAGTGCTTACCGACCCCAAGGTCCGGTACCCCTAGGTGCAAAAACTCCTATACGCCGTACTAATGGTGACTAGGAAGCTCCTACACTACTTCACCGACCACGAAGTCATGGTCGTCACTTCATACCTACTCAGAGACATCGTCCGCAACCGCGATGCTGCAGGACGAATCTTCAAGTGGGCTCTTGAACTCATGGGCCACGACATCAGATATACCCCCCGCACCGCTATTAAGTCTCAGGCTCTCATGGATTTTGTCACCGAATGGATGGAGGTCCAGCTACCAATCCCAGACGTCACCCACGAATACTAGACAATGTACTTCGACGGGTCCATAATGGCGCCTGGCTTGGGAGCTGGAGTGGTTCTGATCTCCCCAGATGGGAGTAGGCTTCGTTACGCCATCCGCCTCCACTTCTCAGCTTCAAACAACGCCACGGAATATGAGGCCCTTATCAACAGACTCCGCATCGCCATCGAGCTTGGTGCTACGCGACTCTACGTCCGTGGTGACTCGGAACTAGTCGTTGATCAGGTCATGAAGGAGTCCTCCTACAAAAGCCCCCTCATAACAGCATACTGCCAAGAGGTGTACAAGCTCGAGGACAAATTCTAGGGGATCGAACCGCATCACGTCCCTCGAAGGGACAACGATGTCGCCGATTTCCCCGCAAAACTAGTCGCCAGGCGGGATCCATCCCCAAGCGGGGTCTTCATCAACGACATCCATGAGCCATCCGCTCGCATCTTGGAAGGTTCAACCCGGACACACCCCGATGCCCAGTCAGTGCTTGGGGGCTCTGACCCCGACACCCAACCAACGCCCAGGGGCTTCGATCCCAGTACCTCTACGCCACCTGCGAGCGTCACCGTATTGATGCCCGGTCAAACCGATAGGTGAATACCGCTACTTGCCTACATCCTCGAAGAGGTTCTCCCGCCCAAAAGGACGTAGGCCCGATGAATCGCTCGATGCGCCAAGACCTTCATCGCACTCGATGACAAGCTCTACAAACAGAGCCCATTAGGGGTACTCATGAAGTGTATCCTCACTAGCCAAGGGAGGGATCTCCTCCTCGTGGTTCATGCCGGCATTTGCGGGCATCACGTGGCCCCAAGATCGCTGGTCAGAAAAGCCTTCCGCCAAGGTTTTTACTGGCCCACCACACTACGAGATGCAGTGGAAGTCGTTCGTAGGTGTGAGGGATGCCAGTTCTACGCCTGGCAAACCCATTTGCCAGCACAAGAGCTCCAAACCATCCCTATCACCTGGCCATTCGCGGTCTGGGGCCTCGACATGGTAGGACCCCTCAAAAAGGCCCCAGGCGGTTTCACTCACCTACTCGTAGCGGTCGACAAATTCATCAAATGGATAGAGGCCAAACCCATCACCAACATCCGGTCGGAGGGGGCAGTCAAATTCTTCCTTGACATCATCTACCGATTTGGTGTTCCCAACTGTATCATCACTGACCACAGGACTAACTTCACCAGAAAAAAGTTCCTAAACTTCAGCGATGGATATGGCATCAGGATCGACTGGGCCTCGGTCGAACATCCACGAACTAACGATCAGGTCGAACACGCCAATGGCATGGTCCTCCAAGGACTTAAGTCACGCATCTTCGACTGACTCAACAAATACGTCGAGCGATGGGTTGCGGAGGTCCCAGCAATCCTCTGGAGCCTAAGAACGACCCCAAACCGATCCACAGGATTCACACCCTTCTTCTTAGCCTACGGAGCCGAGGCAGTGTTGCCCTCCGACCTTGACCACGGCGCACCAAGAGTGAAGGCTTTCGACCACGACCGAGCCACAGAGGCCCAACAAGACGCAGTCGACCTACTCAAAGAGGCCCGTGAAGCAACCATCATCCACTCTACTCGCTACCAATAAACCCTCCGCAGATACCACGAAAGGAAGATCAGAGGAAGGATTCTCGAAGTCGGCGACCTCGTACTCTGGAGGACCCAATCAACGAAGGAAAAACACAGCTCTCTCCACCATGGGAAGGACCCTATACGGTAACCGAAGTAGTCCGACCGGGCACCTACTGACTGGAGGACAACAACGGCAACCTTCTCAACAATACTTGAAACATTGAATAGCTACGTCGTTTTCCCCTAAATTTGGTCTAAACCAATTTTTAGTTAGAACATGCTCCCGTAAGAGCACCCCTGCCCAAAACACTTTCAGCCCGGGTCGCTCGGGGGCTCCATAAGGGTACAATATTAAAATATTACCTCTCTTTTTTTACTATCGCACGACAAAGCAACTGTGTCCCCAAACAGAAACACATTCCATTCCCTGTGTTTACCTTACGTAACTCTGTTCTTACTCCCAACCAAACGCACCCCGCCTTTTCCTACGATTATGAACAGCTGAGCCTTGCGGGCCATGCCCCGGGCTCACAAGGTCACAGCCTACGGAACAAACGGGTAGGTATGAGAAAGAAAGGATAAAAAACAAAAGTTATACTAAGATAAACACAGGGAACAAATATCGTGGTTCTGTCACAAGGACATCACGGATGTATTCATTAATACAGAAAACTATTCACATGGGGACTCACCCACAAACCTAAACTATTGCATTCTCTGCTACTACAAATACTACCACGGTCGCTCAACGACGTCGCTTGGAGGCCAAAGAAGAAACCAGATGCAACCACCAGGGACCCGCTCGGCTCCAATCCTTCGACTTTGGTGAATGCAATAAATACCTTTAGGGCGTCGCACCTATAGATGCTTAGTAGAAGAACATGGAGCCCCTAGCTGGAGGCACCACCACATGAAATCTCCGCCGAGAGACCAACCGGCCCCCTAAGTCGATCGAATCGCTTAGTATCCACACCTGAGATACAGGTAGGAAACTAAGGGGCGCCCCATGTGGGCCATGCTGACTCCGTCTCGAATGATGAGCATGGGTCCTGGTCGAACATTTCTGACTGAAGCTCTCCGAACCCCATCTCTCAGGTCATCAAGGTGAGCATGTGTTCATTAATACAAAACTGTTCACACGAGGGCTAACCCACGATTGACGAGCGCAGGTCCTGGACGGACGTTTTTGACTGGAGCTCTTCGAACCCCATCACTCTAGTCGTCAAGGTAAAACACTATCAAAGCCCCTCTATTTCAATTTAAAACATTCATACATCCATACGCGCATTTCATTCCATACGCCTGAACCCCCCGGACGGTTAGGGCACGAACCGCCCGGAGGCTCGGGAACTAAGCATCGCACGTGCAACGAAATGCATCAGAACGCTCCGTGTTGTGTCACGAAGCGGCGGTTGCCTCATTTGATATGAGTAACCAACAGAGCCAGGGGAGAAAACCATAGATGAGCACCGTGCGGCCCTAGCCCGGTCCGGCAGACCGGGTCATCTCAACCTTCTCGTTCGATCCTGAACGTCTCACCAAGCCCATAGAATCTCCATCGAGGGGAGGCCGAAGGCCACCTAGGTTGGTCTCTGGAACGACCTAGGCATCTGTCGGGTTGTAGGTAAAGGAGTAGTGGAATGTCACAAGAGGGCTATGCCGACCCCGTCACGAATGATGGACCCGGATTCCACTCGATCACACCCGTTAGCAAACTCACTGAGCTAGTCTTTGAGCCCGAGGGATAGGGACAGGCGATGAAACTCAGCCCCTTGGTTTGTGAGGAACCAGATGGGGTAATGCACATAAACCCACATCAACCCCTACGAAGGCCCGAAAGGGCTCGGGGGTCAAGAAAAATGCCAAGGACGACGACCTCGAACTCACCAGATCCACGACTATGACTCGCCCGGTCCTCGGCGCGCACCGACACCAGGACCCACGAGCACCACCTCATCTGATCTTTAACTAAACTAACAACGTCTTTGTAACGGCTTCACTTCTGACTGCGCTCCAAAGAAACCCTGGGACCGCGACCCCGAACTCGTGTCGACAGGATCGACGACACCCGGCTACGGCTCCTGGGACCGTGACTCCTAAACTCATGTAACGGCTTCAGACGGCTTCACCGCGCTCCAATAAAACCTAGGACCACGACTCCTAAACTCGTGTAACGGCTTCACTAACTAAAACTAACTCTCTTGATCCACGACGCGCACCGATGCCTAGGTCTACTCACGATTCCACCTCATCCCTATCCACGGCGCACACCGACGCCATGGTCCGTTCACAAATTCCGACTCACCCGATCCCAAGGCGCGCATCGACACCTAAGATCGATGAGTTCTGCTTTTTTATCCTATCCCCCGCACCTCACCGCCTCGGCTGCGCAACGATGCCTTGATTAAAAAACATGCATACACGCCTGCTGAGACAACACCCCCAGCCGGTTCGGCCCGAACCGCCTGGGGCTCGGGGGCTACACCCGTCGACAAAACAGAAAAACATCCCCCGTTGACAAACTCAAAAACACCCCCAGCCAGTTCGGCACGAACCGCCCGGGGGATCGGGGGCTACACCCGCGGGTGCGCTTGCGCGCACCCGCCGGCAAGACAAAAATCCCCTGGACGATTCTGCCCGAATCGCCCGGGGGCTCGGGGGCTCCTGGCGGGTTCAAAAACCCGGGGTCCCTCGGGGACCAGCTTCCACGCCAGGGCTCGGCCCAGGAGAACGGCCTTTTTTTCTTCTGTACCGGCCCGAGAGTCTAAATTCAACAGACCGGAGCACTCGCTTCAGGCCCTGGCCGCCTTCGGCCCATCTTTCCGACCGGAGCACTAGCTCAGGCTTAGGCCAACTCCGAATGGCCTCTCCGATCAGAGCACTAGCGTCAGGCCCCGGCCGCCTTCGCACGGCCTCCACTCGGAAAGCCTGACCCGAGGACCGCCTCCGACTCCGACCCCATGTCTCCGACCGGGGTTCATAGAAAACCCTGCCCATCACTATTTTCTGACTGGCGCGCCAGAACCGACTCGGGCCATCCGACCGGGGACACCCGCTCGAAAAGAACCAGAAGGCGTACGAAGGAAGGCAAGACGGGGCTCGCAAGTCAAACCACGGCACCAGGGATCATACCCTGCGGAACAGTACTTTACAACCGTCCTGCCACAAACAGTATTGTAGGCGCCAACGTTTACCTCTACAGTATTGTAGGCGCCGGTCAAAACATCCGTACGGTAAGACCCCGCATGTGCCTCTGGGCATCAACAGTATTGTGGGTGCCGGAATTCACCATGCCAGGTGAACGTGGTAAAGCCATACCTCCAGTCGGCGAGATAGCATTTTTGCAAGTACCGACGTCCTCCAGTTTTGAAGGAAGCAGCTCAACCTCCCACATGTACCTGACATTCTGCAGTGACATCAACAGTATTGTGGGTACCCACCATTATCCCGTCCCCGTCGACGTGGGCAACAAGGCTTAGAAACGTCCGTACTCTCTCTCCCTCTCACTTGTAAAGCCATCCCCTTCTTCTATAAAAGGGGATGTGCTCCCTCCAAACATAGGGGGGTTAACCCAAGTCGACTTCTTCAAGTTCAGATTCATTAGATCGATCTCGCAACCCCTCAAGCACACGCTTGGACACTCCGTTCATAGTATAGCTCCAGTCGATCTCGGTCCTTTCGACTGGACCGACCGGACACCCCATCTCTCTCTCTCGTTTGTAACCCCACTACAGACTTCGAGCACCTGGGCTCAGAAATAAAGTCACCAACCGACCCACACTGGACGTAGGGCACGTTGCCTGAACCAGTATAAATCCTGTGTCATTGAGTGCTAGGCCACCTCCGATCACAACGTGCAGCAAAACTACAAATATTTACTAGTTGGTCACTTTCTGTACCGACAAGGTCGTAACAGTAGGGAATTTTGCCTGTCTAGAATCGTTACAGTAGTGAAGGGATTGTAATAGTTTTTTTGCCTGCCTGGGAGATGACATAATTCTAGTATGCTAGTTTAGCCATTCTATCTCGGGTAGATCCAGTCTCTATTTGTCTCTCTGTTTGCCTATGAGATGGAGTTGCATGCTCAAAGCTGGAAATGCTGAGGCCCTGACTTTCCTGGGTATAAACTGACCCACAATCTTGCTCCAGAAGCCCCGATGGTGCAGAAGCACCTTATTCCCGTTCGCTTCACTGAAAAAACAAGTCTGAAACATTGTTCCGGCTAATTTGTTGTGAGAGAAAAATACTGTTCCGGCTAAAAAAATAAGCTGGAAAGTACGGATTATAAGACAAGCGAACATGACCAAAGAAGTAATAGATTTATAAAGTGTAATAGATTTATTTGTCTCCATTTCACCAAAACCACTATTTTGCTTTCACAAATGAGTAGTCCCTTTATCCTAGAAAGAAGTACGTTATGGGATACGTGCCGATCAAATTTTCTCAACTTTGACTATGTTTGTAGAAAATATGTGCAACATTTATATCTTCAAATAAGTTTATTATAAAAGTATATTCAACGATCTATCTAATGATACTATTTTTGTATTATAAATATTAATATTTTTTTATATATAATTGGTCAAAGTTAAAAAAAAGTTGACTTCTCGGGAAGCCAGAACAACTTCTATTTTGTGACCGAGGGAGTAATAATAAAAGTAAACCACACTAGTCCGGTGAAAAAAAATGAATTTGAAAAGTTATAACAAGGTAATGAAATAATATGGTTCTTCAAAGTAAAGAAGATGCTTTGCTCTAACAATGAGAAGAGACTTCCGTGATCTCGAAATGACAGTGAAAGTACGGAGTAGCATACACCAATTTTATTTAGGCGTGATCTCTACTTGCTTTAAAAGCACTATTAGTTTGATTAAAATAGAGAATTTCTCGAAACGCGGCAATTATATTCTGTTTATAATAATTAAAGAAATTTTATTATGGTTAGAAAAAAATAAGGACCGTTGAGCTAGAGAAATTTTATTATGGAATCCTATTAAAAAAATCTAAATCTTGTATATTAACCAAAGGGCGCTTTGCCGTGACTCGTCTTCCACAACCTCTAATGTCTGAGTCTGTGCAATGATCTTTTTTAACGCAACGTGTAATTCTTTACAAAAGGGCCAAATGATACCATGTGAATCACACAACACAAGGCATGTATATAAGAAAAACGTATGGCTTTACAAGAGGAGAAAATATACACATTATATGACCCGTATATTACATATGTCCGAGTCTGGTAGCACATCAATCAGGTATTCTTCTCTAGAACAGAGAGTGCTGGTGTAAGATAGTTTTTAGCCTTGTCTGGAAGATGAGCCACCTAAAAACATTCATGGCATATTACCAAACATGAAAACAAACAGAAACAACAATTTATGGCCTTGATAAAACGTGAGGGATCCATCAATTTTGGATTTCAGCAATAAACTTACAAGCTCATATAACTCGTTCCCTTGGTCAGCGACGTACTCGTAGCATACCTAATTGAGTACGTAGCAACAAGGTTAGTCATTCACAAGTGCATACTATTGTCAGTTGGAAAAGCGTTACCATACATGAAAGAGAGCAGGAGAGTAATCTTACATCAAAACTTTTGTTTCTCGCAGTGGAATCATGCAATGCTTTGACACAAATATCTGCCACATGGGTATAGTGTTGGAAAAGCAAAACAGAGGTACACGAAGTATATAGTTTTTTTTTTTGTTTTATTTTATTTAAAAACGGTAATCATGTCATAAAAGCTACAAAACTGAAGGTGCTAACTGAGAAAACAGCCTGCTGATCTTCTGAAAATTCCAGTGATGCATCGATACCTTCATCAAATCTAGAAACAAAAGTATTTGGGAAGTAAGATCCCTGCCGCACCTCCCAACCCTTCAAGGACTTTGCAGACTTGAATTTTGCTATCAGGAGTTTGCTCTTGCTGCTTTTACCAGCCCTGAGCTTGGCCAATTCGTTGTAGTAATCCTGCAGTACAAAGCCAAGCTCAGTGACATACTTTTCATTATAAGGAGTGGTGGATCTTAAAACCATAAATAGAAATAGAAGTTAACATAACAAAAATTAACTCAGAAGGAAATACCTGGAAAGCCTTGCTAGCATTCCTTACTCCTTGGTTATCAACCCGATTTAGGTCTCCTGTAATAGTTGAGCGTGCAGTTGCACAATAGATTATCTTGCTGCACCTGATACTGCTGCTTTGACAGTTGTAGGATCACCACCACCACCACCAACAACAAAGCCTTTAAGTCCCAAACAAGTTGGGGTAGGTTAGAGTTGAAACCCAGCAGAAGCAATCAAGGTTCAGGCACGTGAATAGCTGTTTTCCAAGCACTCCTATCTAAGGCTAAGTCTTTGGATATATTCCATCCTTTCAAGTCTCTTTTATTGCCTCTACTCAAGTCAACTTCGGTCTTCCTCTGCCTCTCTTCACGTTAGTATCCTGGCTTAGGATTACACTACGCACCGGTGCCTTTGGAGTTTGGAGGCCTCCGTTGGACATGTCCAAACCATCTCAACCTATGTTGGACAAGTTTTTCTTCAATTGGTGCTACCCCTAATCTATCACGTATATCATCGTTTCAAACTCGATCCCTTCTTATATGACCGCAAATCCAACGCAACATACGCATTTCCGCGACACTTATCTGTTGAACATGTCATCTTTTCGTAGGCCAACATTCTGCACCATACAACATAGCAGGTCTAATCGCCGTCCTATAAAACTTGCCTTTTAGCTTCTGTGGTATCCTTTTGTCACATAGGACACCAGATGCTTGACGTCACTTCATCTACCCTGCTTTGATTCTATGGCTAACATCTTCATTAATATCCCCGTCTCTTTGTAGCATCGATCCTAAATATCGAAAGGTATCCTTTCTAGGCACTACTTGACCTTCCAAACTAATATCTTCCTCCTCCCGAGTAGTAGTGCCGAAGTCACATCTCATATACTCAGTTTTAGTTCTACTGAGTCTAAAACCTTTGGACTCCAAAATCTTCCGCTATAACTCTAGTTTCTTATTCAATCCTGTCCAACTTTCATCAACTAGCAGTACATCGTCCGTGAAAAGCATACACCAAGGGATGTCCCCTTGTATGTCCCTTGTGACCTCATCTATCACTAAGGCAAACAGATAAGGGCTCAAAGCTGACCCTTGATGTAGTCCTATCCTAATTGGAAAGTCATCCGTGTCTCCATCACTTGTTCGAACACTAGTCACAACATTGTTGTACATGTCCTTAATGAGCCCGACGTACTTCGTTGAGACTTTATATTTGTCCAAAGCCCACCACATAACATTCCTTGGTATTTTATCATAAGCCTTCTCCAAGTCAATAAAAACTATGTGTAGGTCCTTCTTCTTCCTATACCGCTGCATAACTTATCTTATTAAGAAAATGGCTTTCATGGTTGACCTTCCGGGCAAGAAACCAAATTGGTTCATAGAGACCCGCGTTATTGCTCTCAAGCGATGCTCAATAACTCTCTCCTATAGCTTCATAGTATGGCTCATCAACTTAATTCACCGGTAATTAGTACAATTTTGAATATCCCCTTTATTCTTGTAGATCGCTACCAATATACTTCTCGTCCGCTCGTCAGGCATCTTGTTCGATCGAAAAATATGGTTAAACAGCTTGATTAGCCATACTATAGCTATGTCCCCGAGGCATCTCCACACCTCGATTGGGATACCATCCGGCCCTATCGCCTTACCTCATTTCATCCTTTTCAACGCCTCTGACCTCAGATTCTTGGATTCTCCGCACAAAGCGCCTATTGGTGTCATCAAAAGAGTCATCCAACTGAAAGGTTGTGTCTGTATTCTCACCATTGAATAATTTATCAAAATACTCTTACCATCGATGTCGGATCTCATCCCCGTATTGCAGGATCACCAACATCAAGAACAATATCCACTGATCTTGGGAGCATATCTATCATTTCAGGGTCGTTTCTTCTTACTAAAGCCTGTTATGGTAGGAGAATGTTAGGCCCAACTTCTCCTAGTTTATCCAAAACAACAAAGAGAAAACGCTTTATGTATAGACTGCCTTGGCATTTCATCATAAGAAAATGTGCATTGTTCATTTCCAGTACTGTTGATTGTTTCCAGTGTGTCCATATGACATTATGGATAGAAACATCACTCCATTCATTTTAGATCCCAAACTCTAGAATTTTATGTAACATGGAAGGTATGACTGAATGAGCATGTGGGCCAAGCCAGCTAAATTAGGCCGCCAGTGACTATCACACTAACAGTTTGAACACATCAACAGTGTCGGTGTTTCAGATCACCGGCTAGTAAATTTCTAGTTTGTGCGTCTGACTCGGATGGTGTGCTCGGAGGACACAAGGATTATACTGGTTCGGGCATAACGTCCCTACGTCCAGTCTGCTGCTGCTCGTGTTACCGGCACTGTCTGTAGTAGGGGTTACAGATGAGCGAGAGAGGGAGCGGATCCCAGGTCTCTGGTGGAAGGATTGAAAAGTGCTGAGAGTTTGTTCAGCTTCTCAGTCATGTGCTCGTGCCTATGTCCTTGTGTTGTGTTGCGTTGTGTTCCCCCTTTTATAGAAGGAGGGGAAGATGCAGGTTACATCAGAAAAAGAGAAGAGAGAGAGAGAGAAAGAGGGAGAAAATCAAGGAGAAGCCCTCTGGGACCGCCGTGTCCTTCTTCTCCTTCATGCGGGTGCCGCCGACGCTGTAGATGGTGATCGGAATGGCTTCACGTCGAGCTCCTATTCACCACTAGTGCTATGCCTCGTCGTCATCAACTGGTCGTGGCGTTCCATCCTGTTCCGGCGGACGGCGTGGTGAACCGACATGCTTGTCAGCGGCCGTACGGGGATTAGGCAGCACAGCGCCCACGCACCCGTCACTGTTGGTGATGCGAACCCTCGAGAGTGGCATGTCGTGGCCATGGGTCACGTCAAGGCATGCCTGTGCCCCTTCTGGTGTTAGAGGCTTGACCTAGGCCCATACGCTTGGACCCGTAGTGGATGGGAGTGGTACGGACCTATACTTGGCCATGCAGCATGAGGCACGACGGCACGACACGAAGCACGGGAAAAAAGCCTGACATGAACCCGGCACGGCCCGATGAAACTCGGGCCCGGGCTGGCCCGACCCCCTGCTCAGGCCGTGCTTGGGCTGACCCCCAAGCCCATGGGCCAGCACGGCCCGGCACGAGAAATGGAGGGAGGCCCGACAGCGGCCTGAGGCAGCCAGCCCGTCATCAGCCCACGGCCCACGCTCGGCCGGTCGGCCCCTCCCTTCATATATAAGGGACACGCCGACGGCCGACGGCCGCCCCCTCTCCTCACAAACCTAATCGGCTAATCCATTCGACATTTTGACTCCACCCGCTGACCCACCGCGCAACGCCCACACCGCTCTCGTCTTCGCCTCGCCTTCGCCGCGTCGCCGTCTCCTCGGCGTCCAACCTCATCGACTCCGGTGACCTTGATCTGCCTTCCGCCACCGGCCAGCCTTTCCCTTCTCCTCCCTGATCTCCTTCCTCTCCCCCTCTCCCTTTCCCTCTTGGTGATATGTGAGTTCATGTTCCTGTCAGTGTCATCCCTCCTCCGCCGCTCGCCGTCCTTGCTAACGGTCTGTCGTCTTCTTTGCGGGGGTCGTCGTCTTCTCCGGCACCGGGCTCCGGTTGCACAGGTAAACCCTAACCCTAACCCTAGCATCTTCTTTCTTGATCTGATTCTGTCATCTGATGTGTTTCTTGATCTGCAGGTCGGTAGCCGATGCTTCCTCTTCTAGCTGTGGCACCGTCGAGGAACGGGGCCGGAGCGGTCACTGCCGCCATGGCGGATGACGATGCCGTCCTACCAAGCATGACCCCCGAGGGCGAGGACGACGATGACCTCCGAGAGGACGCAACTGCCTTGTTCGGTGTCGATCTTGGAGCCAGCCAGGCTCCGATCGATCTGGACGGCGGCGGTGGTGAAGGGGCGACGACGGCTGGGACTGGCTCCAACACCAACAGCTCTGCTCCATCTGTTTCTGGTAATGCAACCAGAGTTGGTAAGCGCAAATCTCCTGTCTGGGCTGACTTTGATGAGATCTATGAGGATGTGAACGGCAGTAGAATTTGCACTAAAGCTGTTTGCAAAATGTGTAAGGCTACTTTGTCTGGAACTGGGCACTTGAAGAGGCACTAGAAATCATGTATGGAAAAAACTAATCGACGTGTTGCTGTTCAGTCTAGGCTTGTGCTTAATCCTGATGGTTTGCGCAACTAGGACTATAAACCTGATGTAGCTAGACAGGAGTTGTGTCGCTTGATTGCTAGGCTTGATCTTCTCTTAGGTATTGGTGACATTGATGCATGGGAGGTGTACATTCAACGTGCTCATAACCCTATTTTTACTAGGGTCTCCCGGCAGGCCACCACTAGAGACCTAAGTAAGTTATTCACTAAACGTCGTAATATGCTTAAGAATCATATTTTGCGTGGTGCTTCATCTGTTGGTTGGACATCTGACATTTGGTCTGGTAATGCTAAGGAGGACTACATCAGTGTAGTTGCTCATTTTGTGAGTGCTGACTAGGAGCTACAGAAAAAAGGTAATTGGGTTGAGATTGATTGAGGTGAAGCATACTGGTCAGAACATTGCTGAAAAAATTGGTTCTGTGATTGAGGAATTTGGTTTGATTGACAAGATCTGATAGCTGTTGTGTATCCGATGAAACTAAAATTTCTTAAATACTAGGAAAATATACCTCTGCTGTATTCATTTGCTTTCATTCTTGATCCAAGAGCTAAGATGAGAGGTCTGTTTAATGTCCTGGTAATTCTAAAAGAAAACATTGGTGTTGATTACAGTTCATATTATGCTTCTGTTAAAACTGAACTTTATAAGTTGTTTGCCAAGTATGACAGCAAGTTTGGTACAGTTAAGAATAGAAGGGCTGCACATCCTGTAGGCCAAACTGATAAGAGAAAACAGGCTTGGGGAAGAATATTTGGAGGCCCTGGAGCCTCTGGTCTTATTGGTCCATCCCCTACCCCAACTTCATCTGTTGCATCTGTTGGTTGTGAGCTCACAGCTTACCTGGACAGTGACAATGTCACTGCATATGAAAATGACTTTGATTTGCTTCTCTGGTGGCGTGACCATAAACTAACCTTTCCTATTTTATCTATAATGGCAAAAGATATAATGTCTGTTCTAGTGTCTACTGTGTCTTCAGAATCATGCTTCAGCTTGACAGGAAGGATACTTAAAGAGCGGCGCCGACGCTTGTTGCCAGAACATGTGGAGATGCTTGCTTGTATCAAGGATTGGGAGTTGGGAGAACGAAGACTGCAGCATGCAACAGACAACCAAGAGTTGGCAAGCTACTTCGAGCATTTATATCTTGATGAAGAAATTCAGAGTGCATCTGGGGCTCCTTCGGCTGGTAGATCAGTGGCTTCTGCATCTACTTCTGCTGGTACTTAGTGTTCTCTGTTCTGAGAGAGTTGAGAGATGAGAGTGAGTTGAGAACTTGAGATTGAGAGGAGAGATGAGAGATGAAAGATGAGAGTTGAGATGAAACTGAGAGTGACATTTGTATATGAACTTTGAATATATCATTATAAGAGCTGTGCTGCACTCTTTTTTCCTTTCTAATATTTCTCACAATGGTGAGTTTTACCTATAAAGGGTTTTAATCGGGCAGCATTGCACACAACTCAATTATCTTTTTAAGTCTTATTTGTGCATTGTTATTTTGTGATTGTGAGTTGTGAATCTGTTAAGATACTTCATGCTTGTGAGTTGTGACTTGTGACTGGTCAATGGTCTAGTTGTTAATTATTATCTTTGAATCCAGTCTAGTTGTGAACTTGTGATTGTGAGTTGTGATTGTGAATCTGTGATCTCTTATCCTTTATGTTTTCTATGAAATTTGATTCCAAATTTGAAAACTGAAGTTAGAGCTGAATTTGCTGGTGTGTTTACAGAATTGCGGGCTGTGGGCTGGCACGGCCTGATATTTTCGCCGGGCTGGTCGGGCTGGCATGGCCCGAAAATCAGCCCGCAAGCCCGTGCTTGGGCCGAATGCCAGGCACGAGGCCCGTGCTGGCACGGCCCGCAGGCACGACGTGCCGTGCCAGCCCGAGAAGTTGCGGGTCGTGCCTGGCCCGTGCCCGGGCCGGGGCATGCCGGGCCGGCCCGATGGCCATATATATACGGACCCCGCCGAGCGAAGTGGAGCCTGCGCCCGAGGGGTTAGGCGAGACAGAGCCTGTGCCCTCAGGGTCGGGCGAGACGACTCCCATACCCTCGGGGTCGGGCGATACGGGGCCTGTGCCCGAGGGGTCTGGCGAGGCGAAAACCGTCCCTTCGGGGTCGGTCAAGACTGAAATACATCCTTAATTATCTAGGCAAGTTGTCGTCCACGGTCCTCAGATCCCTTCTTCGGGTATCCCTAATACTGATACCCGATAGTAGCCCCAAGCCTATGGAGTAGGATATGGAGGGACTTCGAGGGCTTTGATCTTCTGCTGCCCATGGGATGCCTTGGTGGGTTACGATTCCTTTCTGTTGCAACCAGATTTCTTTCGAGAGCGTGTAGCTGTGGGATTTCTTTGGGGATCGGAGAGGATTTTCCTTAATTTGGCCCCTCTTAGGACCCGATCGATCCGCCATTGTCACGCAACCGCGTATTCGGTCTCTTTGCGAGTCCAATTCCCCCCGAGCCCCCGCGCTTGCGGGGGTCCAATCGAGGGGTCGCATTGTCTTGCAATCGTTCTCCCTCAAGCATTTTTTTGACAAAACGGAGGGGTTGAGCCGTGCCTTATTTTCCTCGGTGGACGAACCATGGTGATCGGTTAGCTGTTAACGGGCTGGTTCGAGTGGGGCCCCGGCGTCCCGTTAGCGGGGGTCCGGCATGGGTCATCTGGTGACCGACTCTAGATTCCTGACGGCCAGTCCATATAGTTCTTGGATTCATTCGTCCAGTCTCAAGGGCTTGCTGCCTTTCTTCGAGGAAAAACCATGGACAGCGCGCTGGCCAGGACTCGAACATGGGCCGGGATGCCCGTAGCACTCGTGCGCTTGGGTATTGGCCGCTAGCGGGCCCATCCTTTTCCACCCCTCGCTCTAAAGGTGCTCTAGAGTGGTTGTGAACCCATCGGTGGGCCAACCTTCGAACTCGTGGGCCGTAATTAAAGATGGCAACGGGGCTCCGATACCCGATACCCGACGGGTATTTGACCCATTAGGGGACGGGGATGGGACGATCTCTCTCCCCATGGGTATGTAAATAGGTAAGAATCCATACCCAACGGGGATGGCGGGTATGAGAACGTTCTCTATATACCCGTACCCGTTACCCGTTGGGGAACCCGCTATGATGTTATTATACAAATTTATCGAGGCGGACAACGGCTGCGCGCGCCTATTTTTCGGCGCCGATGGCGACATCCACTGTAGCACCGGCCCCACCTCACCTCGTTCACTGCAACCGATCTTATACCATCGGCGCCGCCCACGGTTTGGGCAAAACAGCCGACACGTGGCACAAAACCAGCGGCCGCACCCTCCTACCGCCACACAAATGGCCACAGATACACTCCTCTGTCTCTCGTCTTCGTCTTGTCTCGTGTACGCTAGAGCAGCTCCGGTCTATGCTCCCAGCCTCCCAGCGACCTAGCTCGCATCGCTCGTCTCCCTCTCTAGTCTCCACTCTCCACTTCACTGCTCGGCTGCTCGCGACGCTCGTCTCCACTGCAGACCTCGGCATCCGGCTGTCGTCGCCGCTTGCCGCCATGGAAGTTGCCCGGTGAAGACCTTCTTCCTCAACGAATTAACCCCATCATTTGTAGCGTTCCTCTGCTGACCCCATCCCTCCTCAAGGGACGCCGCCGCTACTGAGCCGCCGCTACTGAGCCGCCGCCGCCGCTGGATCCGGTCGTCTCCGACTCCCTACTGTCGGGTCCGGTCGTCACCGACTCCCTGCTGTCGAATCCAACCCCCAGATCCAAGACCAACGAAGCTGCAGTCGCATCCAAAGAGTTGGTGGATGCTTCATCTACACCTGCAACCGGGAAGAAGAAAGCCTCCCCTGCACCTGCTACCGAGAAGAAAAAAGCTCCCCCGCCATCGTCGACCAAAGCTGCCTTCATAGCTGGAGACCCCAAGCGGCTTCCCCGACCACCACAGGCGAAAGGTTCTGACCCCAAGCGCCGCCGCTTGAAGATACTTGTAGCTGAGAAGCCTGGACGCAAAATTTTTAATTCTCCAGGGTCAGTACTCAGTAGACCTGAAGCTTTTAAACTTGATGAATATTGTTTATCTCATTATTATGTACAAGTTTAGTGCTAGAAGTTACCAATTTAGTGTTAGCAGTTAGCATTATTTGGAATTTAGTGTTAGCAGTTAGCAGCAAGCAATACTCAATAAACCATAAGCAAGTTTGATGTGTGATATACCATAAAAATATTGCCTGATTTATATACTGTTTTGCAGTAGCTTATGTTTGAGGCTTTATGCATTCATGACCTCGTGTTGTACTAATTAAATATTTATGTGGTTAATTAACTACAGGCTGAAAAAAATGTCAGAAGCTAGTGCAAACAGCAGCCAGGCTCCTATGTCTTAGGGCTCTCAGCCTGAGTCTGAATCGCATCTAGAATCTATCAATGAATCAGAAGCAATTGAAATAGATGATGATGAAGAGGAGATTGAAATTGAACCATCAGATGAGGAAGATGGTGCTGAGGTTGGGTCAAAGAGAAACCTCACATCTGTTGTTTGGAAGGAGTTCAAGAGAGTTAGATGGCATGGCAAAATAAAGGCAAAATGCATTTACTGCAACACCAAGCTTGGAGGAGAAACAAGGTGTGGGACTAAGCACCTTCACTGTCACTTGAAGTCATGCACTCTTAAGAAGATTAAGTTGGGAGGAAAGAAGACACTGTCTCAAACATGCCCTTGTTCAAGATTGGCACCAGAAACACATTAAGTTATCAATCAGTTAAGACCTTATGCTGCAGACGTAGACTTGTATTCTCTGTTTATTTTGCATTTTTAAACTGAAAGTACTGCCGTACTAGACAGTTTGTTGTGTTATTGTGGCATGTATTGTTGATTGTACACGGGTTTGTACTTGGGTATGGGTACCCGGTGGGTATGAAATCCCTGGTCGGGGACGTTAACGGGGAAAATCTGTCCCCACGAGCGGGGACGGGGACGAGGACGGGATATATTTCAGTTCACGGGGATGAGAACGTTCTACCAATATCCGTCGGGGATGTACCCGTTGCCATCTTTAGCCGTAATGGGCCATGGGAGCGTTTTCAGCCCCGTATCCCTTCCTTACCTTCGTCAGTTCTCAGCCGTCTTCGCTTTCCATGGAGTCGTGGTACCGCTCCAACGTCACCTACGCATGCATGGAGGGCCTCATCAAGCGCGGTCTTCTTCGTGGGAGGACCGATGCGATGGAGTGGCTGATTCCCGACCACGAGGTGTCGATGCCGCCCAACGGTTACATCGTCTCCTTCGCGCCCTTCCACGAGCATGGGCTCGCGATCCCCCCTCATCCGTTCTTCCGAGGATGCTGCACCACTACCAGATTGAGCTGCAACACCTCAACCCCAACGGGATTCAGCACATCGCGGCCTTCATCGCGATGTGCGAGGGGTACCTAGGGATCGAGCCGCACTTCGAGTTGTGGAGGTACTTCTTCGCCATCTCCCTACACAGGAAGAAGGACAAAGGCAAGGAGATCCCGATGCCGATGGGATGCGCGGGCATCCACCTCCGGGGGCAGTGGGCGGCCAAGTACATGCCCTATCAGCTGTCTAGATCTAACAAGAGGTGGCACGGGCAGTGGTTCTAATTGAAGAATGACCTCGCCGCCCCCTTGCCGGACTTCACCGGGCGCTTGATCAAAGAGGCGCCGCCGACATGGTCATGGGGGCCACCCAAAAAGGAAAAGAAGAGGATGCGCGACATCCTCGAGGCCATCGCATCCCTGAGGAGCCGTGACCTTCGCGGGGCCGGCGTCATTGGAGCATACCACGCGAGGAGGGTGGCGCCGCTGACGGCGCGTGCCCTCCCGTTGTTCGGGATGATGCCAGTTGTGGACTCAGCGGGACGGTGCTCGCCCAGGGGCCGCTTCGCAACAGCGAGATTGCACAGCGCATCAAGGAGGCGACGGACGAGTCCGACGCCGTGTTCCCAATCCTGGGACATCCCGTGATGCGGCCGGAGCCAGGGTTTATCGAGCTGCCAACGGATTTGGGCTTTCGGACCTCTGTCGCGCCACTACCGGAGCACACGGCCGTGAGGGCAGCAAACCGTGCCGCAGATGAGCGGAGGAAGAAGGATAAGGACGACGAGGAGAAGAAATGGTGGGCGAAGGAGCGGGCAAAGCTGCGGCGAGGGAAGCGGCGCCAAGGCTCGTCGGAGGAGGAAGATGAGGAGGAAGAAGAAGAGGAGGAGGACGACGGCTCTGGGTTGCCCATCCCGTGGGATGATCTGGTTGGCGGGTACAAGGACCCACCTTCGCTGCAGGCGGGGCCCTTCCCATGGCATCTCTTGGAGCAAGAGGGGGAGGACACCCCCCTCGGAGATGGCGGGAGTGAGCCGCCCTACTCCATCTGGGCCTTCTATGGTGCCCCCGGAGCCGAGGGAAGCTAGCGGCTCTGCCTCGTCCGAGCCTTCCGAGCAAAGGGAGGGCTCGAAGCGGCAGCACGACGAGGAGTGGCAGCTAGGGCCGGTCAGGCCAGCCTCGAAAAGTCGACGCCCGGTGGCGTCAAGGTAGGCTGAGAATTTTTTGTCCTTTTGTTTCTAACGAAATTTTCGCCGTGATCTGACCGCGGCGCCTTCTGCAGTGTTGGAGGACGCGGGACCCTCCTGAAGCTGGCACCGAAAAAGTCTCGCCCTTCGGCGGGTGTGCCAGGACCCGTCTGGTGTCATGCCGAAGGTCGGAGGGAGCGTCGCTGGGGCGACCGCAGGGTCCACCGAAGAGGAGTAGTCGACGGCCGCGTCTACGGGAGGGCAGGCGGTGGAGGGCACGTCTAGGGAGCTCGTGACGGGCGTGGCCACGACATCACAGGTGGAGACGGCGCGGCCGGAGTCGTCGGCCGCGCAGGCGGGCGCGTCTACGGTGGGGCAGACGCGGGAGGCCGCACCCGAGGCGTCCTCGGCGGACGTGGCGCAGCCACGACGTCGTCGGTGGAGATGGCGCAGCCGGGGCCGTCGTCCGTGCAGACGGCCGCACCCGTGGCGGTGCGGACAGAGGAGGCCATGCCCGGTGCATCCTTGGCGGGCGCGACGACGGGACAGGCTTCCTCGTCCGCATCACCCGTTCCCTCTACTACTAGGGGGGCCGTCCCGGAGGAGTTGCTGCCGCGAGAGGGATCGGCGCTGAGTCGTCCTGTCCTCTAGTCTGGGTCGGCGGCGACCCGCACGCCTGGGGAGGACCCCAGATCCGGTGGGCCGACCGGCGGAACCCAAGGGCGACGCTCTTCGCCTCGATGATGCCGCAAAGGAGAGGGAGTGGGGGCACATTCACTCGGGGGGTCGGGATCATGGTCAACGCTCTGACCACCGCGCTGAACTCGCTGCAGGACGTCGTCACGCCGGTCGGCCAGGTACGTCATGTCCGTGTCTCCGACCTTTGTCTCTCTTCTTTGCACCTCTTAACTCGTGTCCTCTCTGTAGTCTCTAATGGACCGCAGCCGGGAGAAGTCCCTATTCCTTTATCGCGAGAAGGATGTTTGGGACCGCCTTGCCCAAGAGAAGCGGTGGCGTGAGGAACTAGAAGCATAGCTCGCTGCCGCCCGTCAGGAGGTGGCTGAGCTCGCCCGCGTCCGCTAGGAGTTGGCCAATCTCCGGATCAAGGAAGCGGAGGCTCGCGTTGATGCCCAAGAGGCTGGGGAGAAGCTCGTGGCCCTGTTTGAGAGAACGCGCGTGGACGAGGCGGAGGCCGAGCGACTACGGAAGGAGCGGGACGACCTGCTCCAAACCGTAGAGGGGTTCCGCACTGAGCGCGACCTGGCTCATCAGGAGCGTGCCGACGCCCAACAACGGATCTGCCTTCTGGAGGGCGAGCTCCGGGGAGAAAAGGACCTGAAGGTTGCGGCGGAAGCGGTGACCGCAAGATTCGCCACGGAGGTCAGTCAGCATCGGGAGCAGATCCAGAACCTGGAGGCCGAGGTAACCCGACGGCGTGACGAGGCGCGCAAGCTCTAGACGGACATGGACGGTAATCCTATGGTTTGCCTTGTTGTCCTTTTCCCTAGAACCCGTGGTGAGTCCTTTGACGTGGTTGTCGTGTGACTTGGACAGGACTTGACGGCAGGCTCGTGGCGGAGGTGACGAAGAGCCGCAGCCTGGAGAAGGAGCTCAGCAAGGTGAAGGCCACCCTCCTAAAGGAGAGTGAAGAGCACGATGCCCTGCACGTCGCCGTCCATCTGGTCTGCAGCAACCTCGAGCTGGCCCCGGCGCAGGAGATGAGCTCGCTCGTGGTTCGCGCTGTCCAGATCACGAATCGGGCGCACAACATTGCGAGGGGCGCGCTCCGCTTTGGCGTCAATCGATCGTTCGCGATCGCTCTCTCTCACTATGAGAACATCGATCTCGCGATGATGAGCGAAGGCTTCACGCCCGGCTACTCCGACAAAGAGGTGGACATCAAGAAGGAGGTGGCCCCTCTGGCACATGACTTATCTGCCAAGATATATGATGAGATTATCCCCCAAAAAATTAGTTAGTTAGATAAACGAAGTGGTGGTCATGTAATAAATGAACAAGTTTTAGTTCTTTTATTTCGGTCAAACAAACTTTTGGGTGCTTTTTATTTATTTTTTGTTATAAAAAGGTTACTGCATTCCGACCCTTTCCATTGTTAAGGTTACAAAGCTTAAGGCGCGGGTGAAAGAACCCTGATCACGCTGGTGAGCAAGAACGCTGTAGCCGCTGGGGCGTAGGTTCCTTGTAGTCCGACCAACTTTACTTAGTGTTCGTTTTCACATCTCTCGCTTTTAGATCTTAACGTGAGAAGGGGTCAGACACAACGATTGTTTCTGAATAGGTATGCTCTTATCAGCCCCCGAGTGAGGCCCGGCCACGTGCCGTTGCTGGGGTCGGGTGTCACTAAGGATCAAGGACGAGATAGCGAAAAAGAAAGTATTTTTGTATTTCAGAAATACCGTTCTTAGTTTTCATGGGTACATGCATATGCTAAGGGTAAAAATGACGTAGCTGGTCGATGTTCCATATGTTGACGAAGACCTTGCCATCAATGGTCTTGAGCTTGTAGGTGCCGGGTTGGAGCACTTCTGCAACGACGTATGGTCCCTCCCACGACGGAGAGAGCTTGTGATGGTTTTTGCTGCTTTAGATGAGGCAGAGTACCAAGTCTCCGACGTTGAAGGCCCGACCTTGCACCCGACGGCTGTGGTACCGGTGCAACGCCTGCTGGTACTTAGCCGAGCGGAGGAGGGAAACGTCGCGCGCTTCGTCGAGCTGATCCATGGCATCCTCGAGGGACGCCTCGGCTCCCTTCTCATTGTACGTCCTGACCCTCAGCGCTCCATAGTCGAGGTCGGTCGGGAGGATAGCCTCGGAACCATAAACCATGAAGAATGGTGTGTAGCCGGTGGCCCGGCTAGGGGTCGTCCCTAGGCTCCAGAGAACCATGGGGAGCTTCGCGACCCATCGTCCGCCAAACTTATTCAACCGGTTGAAGTTCCTAGGCTTGAGGCCTTGTAGGACCATGTCGTTCACGTGCTCGACCTGCCCGTTCGTGCGGGGGTGTGCCACGGTAGCCCAATCGATGCGGATGTGGTATTCATCGTAGAATCGGGGAACTTTTTCCTGGTGAACTGCGTGCCGTTGTCCGTGATAATGGAGTTTGGGACTCCAAAGCGATGGACGATGTTAAGGAAGAATAGCACGGCTTGCTCGGACTTGATCACGGAGATCGGCCGAGCCTCTATCCAGTTTGTAAACTTGTCTACGGCGGCAAGCAAGTGTGTATAGCCCCCGGGCGCTCTCTTGAGAGGTCCGACCATATCGAGCCCCCAGACTACGAACGGCCACGTGATGGGGATCGTTTGGAGTGCTTGGGTCGACAGGTGGGTCTGTCGAGCATAGTATTGACACCCTTTGTAGGTGCGTACAATCTGTTCAGTGTCGGCTACTATGGTCGGCCAGTAGAAGCCCTGTCGGAACATATTTCCGACCAAGGTCCTAGGTGTGGTATGGTGCCCGTAGACCCCACCGTTGATATCTCTCAGCAATTGTTCCCTTGTTCGATAGGGATGCAGCGCTATAGGATCTCGGTGTGGCTTCACTTGTAGAGCTCCCCCTCAATAACGGCGAAGGACTTGCCGCGACGTGTGAGCCGCCGAGACTCCGTTTTGTCCATCAGTAGCACCTCACGGAGGAGGTAATCGAGGTAAGGCGTCCTCCAGTCAGCAAGAGGGTCGGGCTCTACCACTGGGTCTTCGTCAAGCTCCATGATCTGGAGGTCAGGGGGAGCTGAGGGTTGGTCAGCCCCCGAGCCTGGGGTCGGTGACCTGTCACCAGTTCATTCTGGCTCCTCATAGCGAACCGACGGCTTGTACTAGTCGCTGGTGAAAATTCTCATCGGGACCGGCTCTCGGTCGGACACCATCTTTGCCAGCGCGTCGGCTGCTTCGTTGAGCCACCTCGGGATGTGATTGAGCTCGAGACCGTCAAACATGTTCTCCAGCTGGCGAACCTCTCAGCAATACGCAACCATCTTGGCATTGTGACAGCTTGACTCCTTCATGACCTGGTCGATGACCAACTGGTAGTCGGCCCGGACGTCGATCCGTCGGATGCCCAGCTCAAAAGCGATGCGTAGGCCATTAATGAGAGCCTCATATTCGGCCACATTGTTGGAGGCAGGGAAGTGGATGCGGATCATGTACTTCATGCACACTCCGAGGGGTGAAACGAAGACCAGTCCCACACTGGCCCCCTTCTTCATCAGTGACCCATCGAAGTACATCGTCCAGTACTCCTGGTCGACGGCCATTGGTGGCGTTTGGATCTCGGTCCATTCTACCACGAAGTCAGATAGGACTTGGGATTTGATGGCCGTCCGAGGGGTGTACGAAATACCCTGACCCATCAACTCGAGTGCTCACTTCGCAATCCTTCCTATGGCGTCCTGGTTTTGGACAACCTCGCCGAAGGGGAAGGACGTCATGACCTTCACCGGATGTGACTCAAAGTAATGATGTAACTTCCTCCTAGCGATAAGGATGACGTACAGGAGTTTCTGGATTTTAGGGTAGCGAGTCTTGAAATCGGACAAGACCTCGCTAACGAAGTACATGGGTCGCTGTACTTTGAGGATGTGTCCCTCCTCTTCCCGCTCTACCACCAGGGCGGCGCTGACCACTTGTGTGGTGGCCGCAATGTAGAGCAGGAGCGGTTCCCCATCGGTCGGGGGGACCAGGATTGGAGCCGCGATGGGAAGGCGACGTTGAGGATGTGTCAACCGAAGGCTTGAGGTCCCGGCAGGTCGAGGCTCGGGCTCAGGTCCTTGCCACTGTCGTAGCGTTCACCGCGATGAGGGTGGTAGCCGCGGCCGGCTTCCTCTCTCTCGTCGCTTCGTCCATGCCTACGGGCATCCAGGGTGTTACGTGTGTCCGGTGGAGGCCGAGACGCTCATGCACCGATGCCGCGGCGCTCCCCCCGTCGCCGCGCGGCGCCTGGTGGACAGACATGTCACTGACAGGTCATCCCGAGGGCGCGCGCTGACTGGCGTCGAGCTCACGTCGCCATGACAGCGAGCTCTCCGCCTGCTGCACCGCTGCGCGCTCGAGCAGCGTGCGGATCTCGCGATGGGCCAACGATCCTCAGGTGTCGAGGGCTCCGGGAGCCCTCGGAGCAAGATCGCCGTGACAACGATGTTCTGGCTTGCCCGGACAAAGTGTGGAAGGGCTCCATCGTCTTTGATGATCCTCCGGTTCACGTCGCGGGCCATGGCGCGCGCACGCCCACCGTCTCCGCGGCGCTCGATCTCTCGCTCGAGCTCTGCGCGCTCCCGCTCAAGTTGGAGTTGTGCATCCTCGAGCTCCTTGTGCCGCGCCCTTAGCTGTTCCACCCGCATGCGAGGAAGGGCCCCTGCATCTTCCTCGACCTCGTCGTCGAGGTCGTTTGGTGGGGTAGCCCCTCCCTCGTGGACGCTTTCGACGCGTCCCTCGAGGGTACCTACCATAAATCATTCTCGCGAGGGGTAATGGCTCCCCCTGCTGGAGTTAGAGTCAGAGAGCGACTCTGAATCTCCCGTGAGAAGGTCGTGGAAAGGTTCCACGACGTATTCAGTCATCCCCACGAACTCGTCATTCGTAGGGGATGGGTGCATGCGCTGCGCCACGAGGTGGCAACGGTCCCCGCAGCATTATGTAGACCGAACAGGAACGCTGCCGGGGTGCCCCGGGTGAGGTGCTCTGCGGAGAGTGGTTCCCCTCCGGCGAGTTGCATCATGGCGTTGGCGAAGGAGAAAGTAAGGCAGCGTAGCTCCTCTCGGGACTATCGAGGCCCTCGGAAGGCGTCGAGTTGGTGCTCCAGCCTCTCATAGTCGAAGCTAAGGAGTCGGTCGCTCCTGGGGAAACGGGCCTTCGGCGCGTGCAGCTGCAACTCCTCAAGCGCCTTGACGATCGCGCCGAGGCCAGCGGAGAGGAGAGGCGGCGGGAGCCTGCGCCAACTCTCCCTCCATGATGACGATGAAGTCCAGGCTCCCGAAGCGCACGTGCGCGCCCGGGACCCAGCTGACGCCGTGACTAGCATCCGAGGCCTGATGTGGATGTCGAGACACGCAAAAAACCCCTCTCTGGCGCGCCAACTGTCGATGTTTCAGATCACCGGCTAATAAATTTCTAGTTTACGCGTCTGGCCCGGATGATGTGCTCGGAGGACATAAGGATTATATTGGTTCGGGCAGAACGTCCCTACGTCCAGTCTGCTGTTGCTCATGTTACCGGCACTGTTTGTAGTAGGGGTTACAGATGGGCGAGAGAGGGAGCGAATCCCATGTCTCTGGTGGAAGGATTGAAAAGTGCTGAAAGTTTGTTCAGCTGCTCAGCCGTGTGCTCATGCCTATGTCCTTGTGTTGTGTTGCGTTGTGTTCCCCCTTTTATAGAAGGAGGGGAAGATGCAGGTTACATCAGAAAAAGAGAAGAGAGCGAGAGAAAGAGGGAGAAAATCGAGGAGAAGAAGCCCTCTAGGACCGTCGTGTCCTTCTTCTCCTTCATGCGGGTCCCGTCGACGCTGTAGATGGTGACAGGGATGGCTCCACGTCGGGCTCCTGTTCACCACTGGTGCTATGCCTCGACATCATCAGCTGGTCATGGCGTTTCATCTCGTCTCGGCGGACGGCATGGTGAACCGACGTGCTTGTCAGCAGTCGTACGGGGATTAGGCAGCACAGCGCCCACGCACCCGTCACTATTGGTGATGTGAACCCCGGGGCGTGGCCTGTCGTGGCCACGGATCACATCAAGGCGTGCTCGCGCCCCTTTTGGTGTCATAGGCTTGACCTAGGCCCATACGCTTGGACCCGTAGTGGTTCGGGTGGTACAGACCCCGCCGGGCGAGGGAGAGCCCGCACCCGAGGGGTTGGGCGAGACGGCTCCCGTACCCTCGGAGTCGGGCGATACGGGGCCTGTGCCCGAGGCGTCTGACGAGGCGGAAACCATCCCTTCGGGGTCGGTCGAGACTAAAATACGTCCTTCATTATCTAGGCGAGTTGTCGTCTGCGGTCCTCAGATCCCTTCTTCGAGTATCCTTAATACTGATACCCGACAAGTAGTATCGGAATTGTAGACCCCGAGAGAATCTAGATAGACATTAATAGAATAAAGCATAAAAAATATATCTCAAATGACAGGCTAGGAAAATTGAAATGCTAAATCGGAACCATCATGTTTGCCTCCCTACTCCCTAGGCAAGAGATTATGCAGTAAAGTAAGGCCGTATAGGCCGTATGCTAAGTCATCCGCTCGAGCGTTGTCGATTCTAATAACTCAAAAATCGAAAGCAGCTGCCACTTCAGTCATCAAATCAATAAACATTTGAATCAGGACATGCTGACCTTGACATTGTATCCGCAGAACATGAGTTTTCGCACGACGATACGGCCGATGTGGCTGGTGGCACCGACGACGAGGACGGTGGTGTCCTGCGCCCCCGGCACGGTGAACTCACACATGGGTCCTCCACGGATAAGCACGGCCTGCTCCTCCTCTGCCAGCGCGGTGGAGGAGGCGCTCGAAATCTGGCCCAGCCGCGAGAACTTGCGCCACACCTCGTCGAACACCTGCCGCGACCGCCGGCTTAGGCCGACGGGGTTGACGATCACGTCGTCGAGGCCGGCCACCAATGCCCGGGCGCTCTCCTCGGCGCCGGGCGCCTCCTTCTTCTTCCTTTTCGCCTCGTCCTCCGTCGCCGCCGCCGCCGTCGTCTCGTCACCCGTTCCGTCCTCCTCCTTGGCGGCGGTGGCGGACTTCTTCGCCTTCCGAGACCGGCGTTTCCGGCGCGGCTTGGCGGCCTCCTGCGTGGCCGTGGCGGGGTCCTGGTCGACGAGCTCGGCGGCGGCCGGCGCGGTGGGCTTGGTCGCGAAGCAGCACGCGCAGGCGTGGTGGTACCGCCAAGCGCCGCCGATGGAGGAGGAGGCGAGCGGGAGCGCGTGGGAAGGGGACGCGTGGCTGTGGAACGCGGCGATAGTGCTCACGGCCGCGCCGCCGGGGGCAGACGCCCGCGCCGCCACGATGTTCGCCATGCTCTCGCGGTGGATGGCTGATTTTGTGGCGGAATCCGGCGAGGTGGCCGCAAATATTCCCCCCGGTGAAATGTCGCTGCCGCGGCTGATAAAGCCGGCCGTCTGAGTGGCTGCCGTGCGGGGGCTCCAGTTGTGGCTGCGGTTGCTGCGCGGGCTGGCAGCTGGAGCACGGGCCAGCCAGCTCGGCGGGGCCCCCGGCGCAGGGAGACGAGACGGGCAGACGGGTGGGCGGGCACGCACGCCACGGCACGCGGGGGCGTCGCCGTCAGGAACTCGTGGCGACTTCCGAAGTGGATAAAGAGGGCGCGCGGGGCAGGCAGGACAGGAGGACGGGAGGGCGGAGGCGTGGCCGCGCGGTGACGGGTGGCGCGGCGCGGCGACGTGGTCATGCCGGGTCCACGTGTCCAGTTCGTCGATCATCCCACGTGGACGGGACGCTCTGCAGTCAGCACATCTCAGTCTCAGCCGTCCGCTGCAATGCAACGGCAACTCCACCAAAGTCACTTTTTTTTTAAGGATCTCCTCCACCAATGTCACCTGGTAACCAATTTGAGCGGCCCAAAGTTCTAGCCTTTTTGTGGTACAGATCGCTACTGTGTAACAAATTGTGCAAATTGTAGAGATTGCAATTGTATAACAACTTGTGGTCCTTTTTGCTGTCACGAATGAGAGTGCAAATTGTAGAGATTGCAATTGTGTAACAAATTGTGGTCCTTTTTGCTGTCATGAATGAGAGTGATGCTTTTGTATGTATGTGTGCTTCATCAGTGCCATATGTTCAGAACTAATTTGCAGGTTCAGGTCTACTTTCTCAGAAGTGTTGCAATGTCAGCTTCAGTTCCCAAGTTTCAGTTAGTTTAATACTTTTTTTCATCCAATGTCAAGAAACACCAACTTTTAGAACCAGGCAGTCTCCCAAAAAAGTTAGGATTAAGAGACTAATCATGTCTATTTCATTCCAATCTCTCTTTCAGTATCAAAACCAACAGACAGAATGTTATAAAAAAACAACAACAAAATAAACAACTACAAAATTTCCTCATCAATCCAGAAACCTACATGATAAACACAAGAGTCAACCTAAGGTATGGAGCACTATTAAGTATACCAGTCCAATCGCCATGGTGAAACAATACTTAATCAGAGATATACCACCAGCTGCATGTAGTGCCACTTTCAGGCAGGTGAACTGAACAAGGAGCAAACCAATAATGGCTAGAAACGGCTGATTTACACAGATCCTCTTGATCTTCCTGCCTTAATATCTTTTCTCAGGGGGATATATTTTATATGTGCCATTGCCTTTATTCATTCATACCGACTTGTGAGCTCGTTGCTTCATCATCTCATCAACAGCAGCGCGCCTCCGGGACTCAGACTGCTGTTGCAGCCGTTGCATCTTTCTCAGATGCTCCTTTATGTGCCTGTTTCCAGTCACAACTCAGCTTTCATAGTAGAGAGTGATCGCATAACAACTAAATAGTGCACATGTGTTGTCAGTGCATTGTGATTGTGTTGGGAGGTGCGTGTGTGTGGGGAGGGGTGGGGCGAGGGTGCACACCTGCATCTGGGAACACTACATTCTGCTTCTTTGCAAGCTCTTGCATGTAACTGGATAATGGTCCACATTTTCTTACACACACGACAGCCATTCGATGCACGTGTCTGGCAATTCTTCCCATGATGGAAGACTGACTTAAGTTTTCGGCAGTTGAGGTACTGACAAGGACCACGGCATGCTGCCGCGTGCACCACAAGTCGAAGCATTGTCTGTGCCTGCAGCACCACAAAAAGAAAATTATCGTAACGGAGTCAAGATCAATTCCTTCAGGGATTAATCAACAAGTGGATAGCACAAGTAACAGCTCAGGCATTCCATAATAAGTTGACTACATTGGTAAGTTTATTGGTAACACAAAAGGAGCCTCAGCATATCAAACAGACAAAGCTATAAGTTACATTAGCATGATTAATTGGCAACTATCAAATAGACCTTATAAATGTGAATGAAGGTATGGAGCAACTGAGCTTCTCTACTGTGACCACCAATGCTAAAACGGTCACACAACAAAAACGGGACGAATTACAACAAATGTAAGAAATATAATACCATGTCAGCACTCTTCTTTCGATGAGCATCCCTGTCTGCTCCCGCTGGATGCTTCGTTAACTTGTGGAAATGATTGGTCCCTCCATTGTGTTTGTAACAAGCAGCACACTCATCATAATCACATTCTTTGCACCGCCACTCTTCACCAGTTTTGATATCATTCTTGCAGACATTACATGTGCTAACGAAAGCTGGTTCAGTTGGATTGTGAAGATGATATAGCAACATCATCGAGGAATGTTTTGCAGCACGAAGGGTATCATATTGATAATAGTTTCCTTGACAGAGACTCAGGAATGCCTGCCTGGTGTCAAAAAATTCACTTTCTAAGATGCCATCTCTGTCCTTGGTATCTTTAGGCACCCCATCAATTTCAACCTGAATGATGACATCGGGTAAAATATTTGGAATTTCTGACATCGTTTCTTTATTTTTGTCTGGTTAGTTAAAAAAGCTTTCGACTAACTTACTGGATGTAGTGTATGCAAGTCAGCACTATTAATTGGGTGCCTCTCCTTCTCGTCACGCTGTTGTTCTACATTATAACAACTGCAACAGAGCCTCGTCAGTCTCAAAGGTAATAGCAATCATACTAGCTGTTACAAGATCAATTGAAGAATAAAGCTCTGTGATATTTTATTTGATGTTTTCAAGTTGCACCATGTACAGAACCATGATCATGCACATATATTATACAAAAATGTTTTCATATTATTGTACCGCATTATAAAACAAATAAACTTACTTGTCACAAATAGAAAAGCTTATGCATTGATTGCAGACCCAACGCCTTCCAGACACCATAAGGATACAGCAGTGACGACAAGAATACTGCAAATGGACCATAATGAGATCTTCTTTCATTGGGTAAATGGCTTCTCCAAGCTGCACAGCATCATTGATGGTCAATAAGATATGAGAATGCTCAAATAAATTTTGGTTGAAAGAACATATCTTGCATATTTTTAAGAGAAAAATATACCTTTTGCATCAGCATAGCATCCTTTGAAGCATTCCCACTTAAATCGGTAAGGCCAGCAGCTTTCAAAGCTCTTTTTGTGGTAGTCTTCTTTACCTTTCCCTTCCTCAAGTTTTTGTCATCTTCTGGTAGGAAAATTTGGTTGATTATATCTTCTGCAGCTCCAGGCCAATAATCACCATCAAAATATGGCAAGCGAGCTGCGGTCACTTTAGCCTTGCAGTCTGTCTTAGAGTTAAAAAAGTGCTCGTATAGATTTGTCAGCTCAACAACTATACCCTCATCAGTAGCTTTTCGAATCATAGATAAGTACCTGCATGCAGAATAATAAATCATGCCTACAAATGCCAGATATGATATTCATTAATCGTTATTCTAAAGAATCCTTTTGACATGCAAAATGACATAACGGCAATAAATGGTATTACCATTCTCGCAGTTTTTCAGACTTTGGTGTCTTCTGAATCTCCGGATGACAATACATAATGTAATCATCACCTTTCAAAGGTGGGCATGCCCATATGTAACAACTAGTGAAACCCCGCTGCTTACAATACCGGAGATAACCTATCTGTAACATATACACACAGAAAACTATGGTTAGACTCAAAAATGGAATGTGATACTAGTAATCACACTGATACTGATTATAGTATATTACCAGAATTTCATGGTACACAAACGTTCGTAGGGCTTCACCAGAAACCGTTTGAATCTCAGGTCTAAAATATTTGACAGAATCAAGGTACGACAAATAAACACGACGTTGGTTTGGGAATGCACATTCTGCTCCATATTCTTGCACATATATGCCAAATAGGCATACTTCCACACCATCTATTCTTTGAAATAAAAGAATAGCCTGAAGGAAAAATGGAAAGAAAAAAAAACAGATACGGAGCTTTTGTTAGCAAAAGTTGTCTTCCCAAAAAGGTGATCGAATAAATAGTAGTCACATGTGATTTTTTGCTTCATATGACCATATAACTCTTTTACCTTGGACTTGTAAGGAAACTCTATTGGGTAATTCTCTTCTTGAAAAAGCTCCAAAAATTTTGGTTTAACTTCCAAATTCTTGTCCACTGATGAAACAACTCTGACCACAAGCCCCTCTGCTCCAGGAACCTAATGAGGGAAAAATCAGGACAAACAAAATGACTAGTTCTAGATTTTATGGAGACTGAGATCACATGATGAATGCGCATTCCTGGAAGTTTTTTTAGCAGCAATCTTAACTGTGTACTTGCATATAAAAGAAACAAATGTTCACCTGAAGTAGATAAGGGACAAGAAGAACAAACAATACTCAGAAAGCACAGCTGCAACTAAAAGAAAAAGACCTCACAAAACCTTGCACTTGCACAAGAGGAGTTTCCAAGATGTGACTATATTGTGAAGCTTAAAGAAAAGATAAGTTTGTAGGCTCAATGAATTTGTGAAGTATAGCTTTTAAAGACAAAACAGGAAGAAATTAGGTTAGTAATTTCCAGAAACAGCTTCTATTACCAACCTCATTGAAACTTTTCCCGTATTTGTTGGCCCTATTTTGTCTCTCCTCTTTGAGGCGTTGAAAAAGGTGCTCTTCTATATGATTGCTGAGCACAGTCCTTGGCAGATCTTTCGCCCCAGGAACAGTATTATGCAGTAAAGGTGTGCATGAACCATCTTTTATCTCTTCAATACAGCAACTGTGGCAGATATATTCTGCGTCTTTTTCTTCAGCATTCCTTTTGGCATTAAAAAGAGCACAAATCTGGTGCTGCCAGCGTTCACATCTGTCACATTGAGCCCACTATGGAACCAATTGATTAGGTTAAATTAGTGTGCAGAAAAAAGATGCATAACTATGAGGATAAAGCCGGAAAAGAGGGAAACTGAAATGCTTACTGCTTCTTCAAACTTGTCATTGTTTCTTTTCTTCTCAAGTTTTGACTTGAGAAATTGAATACTGTCCACCAAAACTGAGTCACTGCGAGACTCATTGTAACATGGTAGGCAAAAGTAGTAGGGACCACTTTCAGTGATAGTACCACTATAATATGGTGCATTCTTTTTTATCCGAGCACCACAGGGAGAACAAAATTTAGGTGGAGGCTCAAAAAAGAGCTTTTCTACTTTGCAAAGCTGGCATGAGTTCACATTTTCCCACCGTCCTAGTAATTGATTCTTTTCAGCTTTAGCCTTACTCTGTCATATGAAGAAATAATTATTGCAATAGTTCATACTTCATAGTGACATAAACATATACTCTTGCACAAGCTTAAATTATATCCACATGAAAACAGTAAAACATGAATCCAATCCAACCAAAAGATTTCTTAAAAAACAAGTATGTGTATAGGTTTTAGAAATTTCAATGGCAACTGCCCATGGTGGATCAAGGTAAAAACTTTTGGCAGCGGCTAGGGTACTAAGGTAATAATAGACATGCTAATTAGGAAAAAACAAGGGGAAGAACATAAGACCAACCTAAGCTTTCTGGATTCAAATCCAAGCTTTCAAGATATTGCACATGGGCATTTCTTATCAACATCTAGAGCCAATTGCAAGAAATACAAGTTTCTTATCTGCTATCATTCAACATCAAAGGTTTTCATTTTGCTAATGCTATTACAAGTTCAGCTCCATCCCAAAATACCTGACCCATGATGTCAAAACAGCTAAAGTGCTTCTTATTTTGCTAGTCAGCAGGAAAATCCCAGTATATAGTATATCTGACTGCTTACTGTTTCCATATTTGAATATGACAACTCCAAAGTCCAACCATCTGATTAAAAGAAACTATTTATGGCTCAGGAGAGGAAATTTTCTGGAAATGTTTTTTTTTAAATGCTAGACATCACATGGTCTGATGGTCATGCAAGCAATAGAGAACTCTGTTCATTAACTAAAAATAATACAGTATGCAAGATATCTCTTTTTTTCTAGTCAAGAATCATACCTGACCAACCCATTGTATTGTACTATGGGCATGTTCATATATTTGCTCTAGAGTGAGCGACTCCAAGAGTGAAATACCTTTTCTCTTTTTTTTCCATGTCTTGGACAGAAAGACATCTGTAGATCCACTTGAATTCATCTTAATATCAATAACACCTTCATTTGTATCTTTGTTTGGCAAACAATTTTGTTGTTCAACATGTGAATCTAAATGATTTGAAACACCAGGAATTGCATAACTTTCCACTGCACCAATTTTCCGAACAGTACCAGATCTAGTTATCTCAAGCTTTGGCGGTGGTTGCATATCAGTCTCAATCTTTAGCTTTTGTTTTGGATATATCCTTTTATCCTGTCCAGGATGCTTAGGTTGAGCTTGCTGTGACACAAAATCTGGGCATGCTTGAGGAAAAGAGATATAAGCACTATCAGATACATTGGGAAGCATGGGTTGCAACCTTAAACGCTTTGATACAGGTGGTTGATCATCAAAGGTTTCAGCTTTCACCAGTTTGATGTCTATTGTGTCACCATTTACCCCATTGAAACTTCTTTCAATTGCATCCCTCTTGTTTGTTTGATCACAATAGCGGTTCAGACTTTCATTTGCTTTGCTACAAACAGGACAATGCTTATTAACACAATTATTATAGTGATAAATAGCCTCCTTTGATTGCCTGCAGTATCTATACTGGCAATCTATTCTTTGGCAGTCATTAGAATGCTTTAATATCTCCTGTGCACGAACACAGCCTTGTAATTTACAAGTACCTATAGGACTGGGACAAAATTTTGCATGAATGAAAAAGCAGTATACTTTTGTTGGAAGCTTTGACTGTTTATGATCGGGAGTCATAGCATAACCAGGAAAGTGCCAATTAGATGAAACATGTTGTTCTGCTGCATCTTCTGACATTTCTCTCTGCACCATGTTATTATTCATCAGTTTAGTATTTTGTACATGTGGAGGGAATAACTGCCGAGAATATGACTTGACCCGAATGGGAATATTATGATGGACAAATTGTTGACTGGTATGGTCTATTTTGTCACTATCTTCATTTGCTTTGGAATACATTGGCTCATTATATGGTAAAACTCCTTGACTTGATATTTGCTCATCACGATCAGAACCAAGCTTCCATTCCCTCACAAACAGGGAGCAAGGACGATTAGGCTCAAAATAATGTTGCTCCTGAAATATTTGTTTGCAAGGCAACTGTAATTCCCTAAAGTTAACCTTTTCTGTTTGATCCAATACCTCGGATTTTATAAGAGGTTTTGGTTGAAGAGTTTGATTGGTTGTCTGGCTTGTGAGCAATGCAGATTTCGTTCTTGAAGTGGACAACATATTTGTAGCATCCATGTTCTGATTACCTGTAGGTGTTAAGGTTGCAAAAATGGCACCGTAACAATTTCTAGAAACACCCAATGATGCTGGAAAAGAAAATAGTACATTTAATTGTTTTGCAACACCAAATGTCTACAATGAGCACAAGTTTGCTAACTGATAATAAAACGTAACAGGGTAACCCATGTGGAACACATAAAATTGTATCAAAATGTGCAGCAGTATCTCCAAGACTTTTCATAAAACAAGGCGAGTCTAGTGCAGTGTGCAGACCAGATAAAAATTAAAAGTCACTTATAAGTTCCACATTTCTAAAAGCCACTAACCGTAGGGCGCCTCCCCTATTGTATTTCTCCTAAAAAAAGACAGGAATCCATATCAAAACGCCTACAACAAATCAAGTACCATTATGCATACTATCTCACATCCAGATCATACTAGTGATTAGGACCTCTATTGACATTTATTGGCAATTTCACAAAAATTAGCATACCATTTTACTACACTGCACGTATTTTTCTACTGAATTTGTCAAAACATGTGGGGTTTTGCTGCAGGAAGATTATCAATGGTTAATCTACTGAAGTATATCAAGTTTCCACAGAAAAAATCATGGCAACATCACCCCCCTCAAACACTGCTCCGAACAGGTAGTATGATTTGTAGAAGTTGGAAAGATTTTTATTTTTCTCCCTAAATAAATAAAACACTCACAAGAAATATACTCCTCTACTTTTTCGACATGTATTCCTTTTCGGTGACACGGATAAAATTCAGATCAAGAACAAAACTAAAAGCATGTGCATCTGCAGGATTTGCTGCCAAAAAGTAGTACTGCCACTACCAACCTATCTAGATTATAATGGCACAAATGAATAAACAAAATAGCATAAGTGAGATATTGCATATGGAAAAAAATATAGCACACATACTTTGTGTTCCCTGTGGAGGATGACGATTGAATTCTCTTTGCAATGATTTCTCAGGCAAACTGCCATAAGACGACAAATTCGTAAATTCTTTCCGTGCTGCAGCTCTGTTTGATAGCTGCATATTGGAGCCCATAGCACCATTGATTTGTGCATCCGACGAACCATATGAGGAGAAATTCTCCAGGATTCTTGAATCCATTCCAGAGCCAACATGGGTACCTAGATGCTGCAGCGGATAGTTACTTTGGTTCATAGAAAATGGCATCGGCTGCTGCTCCTGCACTAGAGGCATGGCATTCCACTGCCCATTGAGGCATCCAGCTCCATTAGTGCCAATAGGATTGGCAGGTAAAATCTGATGATGGCTAAATCCTGGAGCCTGAACCATATGATCTACCTGCTGTTGCATAATCACTGGACACATCGCTGATGAGTCACTATTAGCGGTGGAATTTTGTGGTATGTTGATGGATGGATCCTGGTAGCCGTTGGATATGGATCCTGCAACATAAATATAGTGAGTAGGTGAATCTGAAAGAACCAACAAGAGGAGGGAGAACATAGTGTCCGGAAACATAAACCAACTGCAGGTAGTTATAACAGTCATTGAGCTACGTCCTGTGTTCTCCATTCGCACTCACTCTAAGCCATACCAGGTGTTGGAAACATTGTGATGTAGGTGGAGGAACTTGGTGTCTGACGTGACATTTGTTGACGCTGATGACCTTGGCTGGAGAGGGACCTAATAGCAACTTGCAAGCGTGGCTCGATTTGTTCTTTCAGCATTACATGGTAGTCAGCCTGCTCATAGGAAATATATTTTTCTTTTTGTAAAAAACGAGGAAAGAAGCGCACAACAGCAAAAGCATGGATACAATATACTTAGAGCTGCTTAGAAAGAAATGAAATACAAAAGTTTTACCTTCGAGTACAGTCTGTACAGTTCTTCCTCTAACTTCTCTACAAGTTTCTCAAGGCTCTGGCTCTCAGCAGGTTTCGTCTCCTTTCTAAGCCAATCAAGTCTGCCAATGATAATATGGCATTAACAAGCATCATAATTTAATCTTCTGGTTAAACACAAAACCTTTTGATTAGCATCAGTTCTTCAGTTAGTGTGATACACCTTTCAACAACTACCCAGAGCTAGCTGGGAACTTTGGATTTGGCAAGAGGTAAAGCTTACATCTTGTGGCGCATTTCATTGCGCATTCTTGAGAATAGAGGATCCATGCCAGTGTGGCGTGAAGCAACTTGCAGCGGCTGGTGCTGCTGCCAAAAGTTCATCTGAACTGTCTGCCCCGACATCTGCTTGGACAGATGTTCTGTCTGTCCAACATTCATCCTGCCCACCAAATTAGCGGCAATGTATCGCCTTCATCATCAAATGATCAAATGCAGCTGAGCGCATCAACCAAAAAACAAGAATAAACCATGATCAGATTTTTATTGACATACCAGTACAAAGGACCATTTAATAAATAAATGAAATCAGCAATACGTAACAAAAATTCAAACCATACACACGAGACTGATCAACACACCCACCCCGACAACAACAGGACTGCAGACTTGCGTGTAGCATCCAGGGTTTCAGTTGAACCCCAAATTTTTAGAAAAAATAAAACAAGCAGTATCCCCAAAATTTTCAGTTGAACCAAGAAGTGCTGAACAATGCTGCAGTGGATTAATAATACACCCCTAGAACAAAATTTCACGACAAGCTGAATGCAGCGAAAACACATTTAAAAAAATAGTGGGAAGAGAGGGTTCAATCACCAGCGGATTCAGCAGCAGCAGAGAGAGGGAGGGAGGCTGGTTGTCCGGCGGCGGTAGGGCTGCCGCAATGCCGCACACCCAGTCCTCCACGCGAGACGCGCGTCGGGCGTCCGCTCCGGCCCTTGCCCTCCGTTGTCTGCGCCGGAATCGGGGTCAGCCGTAAGACCTGATGCCTCAGGCGACTGTGAGTCTGTGACTCACGCCTTCCCCGCGCCGATCACCGATTAGCAGTCGCCTCCTCGAGTCCCGGCCGATATCAGGACCAGGACAGAGATGTTCTAGAAGGAAACGTCCGAGTAACACGTGCCGAATCGTAGGGCTGAATATGATAATAGCTGAACAGAGCGAAAAAAGGTAAACTTTACTCAATAAATCTAGTAAAGTTTACATTTTTTTAAAAAAGTAAATTTCAGTAGGCTGCCCATCTCTATACTATGAATCCTAGGTCCAAAAGGTGGCCGGCGAGAGTGGCCACCTAGCGGGCCGTTCCCGACCATCGGATCGGGCGCGTCAACGGCCCATAGCGGGCGAGGTGTGGTCTTTTTGCAAAAAATTCCTCGAACTTTAGTCGAATCAACTCGCAGTCCAGGTCTCATCTCAGTTTTTTTTCAAAAAAAACCTTCAAACTTTACCGAAATCAACCCGCAATCTAGGCCTTTTGAATGGGCCGACCTGCCTCCCGCTCGGGCCTGTTTCCCGCCGAAGCTGGGCCTTATTGGGCTGAATTAGGCCCAACGATGTTTTTCTATTTTCCTGCGAATTTGTTATTTATCTAAAACGATTGAAATTTTATAAATAACATAATAAAACAAATAAAAATTTAAAAAATGCCAAACCAAGTTTGGTGTACTCTACACAACTACCACTGCACATAACATCACATGTTTTAGTGTAATTTTTTGCTATTAATGTGGATCTATATTTCTCAAGAGTTTTCTAAAAAAATAATAGAGTTAGTTCTTAATTGGAAAAAAAGCCGACTCCAGCTATTATCCTCTGCAATGGCAACGATCAACATCAACTCCACTGATCTGTATAATTATATTGTACTACTGCTATTTATTTTCCATAAAAGCTAAATACTACTAATTACAGTATAATTATTAGCTTCATGATACAACCACCACACAGGACCGCGCGGCAAGGCCGCGTTGCTTTCTAGTTAAGTAATACTCCTACTACACCTAAATAATGGATTTAGATTAAGGCCCATTTTAGTGGTGGTTTCTAGCTATCTTCTCAAAATAAAATTAGAAGCGAGTAAAGCCAGATTTTTTTTTGTCTCATTAGCCTCAGCTCTTCCATGTACTTTACCAAGAAGCTAAAGCTAAAGCTGTATATAACCATGCCAAGCAGACCTTAACATGGGTTCTGCAGTCACATGGCCTACATAACCCAAATGACATGACTGAGTGTCGACATGTAACTCTTCACTATGGCCTTGTTTGGCCGGGCTCCCGCGGGCTCCGGCTCCTGCACTGTAGCCGGGTGTCGGCCGCCCAGCGGCTGACAGGTGCCTACAGGAGCCGGAGCCGCGGAGTCAGAAAAACGAGCTTCTCTGGCTCCGGCTGTGTCAGTAAGAGAGGAAAGGAGGAGAGAGAAAAACAACTCTGGTGAATAGTAACCAGGTGTTGGTCGCCCAGCGGCCGACAGGAGAGAGCCGGAGCCGCCGTAGCCCGGCCAAACGGGGCCTATATATGCTGGCATCTTTTGTTTGGTTCCTGACGCATCTCTAGCATGTTAAAAGAAAGTATGGTCTCTTTTGCGTTTTTAATGTTAATCCTTGCTAAAAGTTCGGTGTCCGTTATAAATTAGACGAGACATGCCGTGTTATAACGGACACCAAACAAACTATGACAATAATGAGAGAATTAGATAAAATTAGAATCACTTGAAGATCACTTAACATATAAAACTAATATTGAAGATAACTATATGTATTTCTATAAACCATATGGTTCAGGTTCATAAAAGACAACTTCTTTATATTCCTCTATAAATTTGGCTTATGTTGATGCTTATGCTAAAATATTAGGAGAGGAAAACATTATTCATGTCTAAAAAGTAGTGTTGAATAAGCTCAAGTGAAAAGGGACTAAAATTGTACGTAGCAATCGAACTCTTACCTTGGGTGATCTAGGCCCAGCGATGGAGTTTCTTGGGCTAGATTTACTCTTACCTTGGGTGATCTAGGCCCAGCGATGGAGTTTCTTGGGCTAGATTTAAAAGGGGCCGAACGTAGGGGATGACTCTCTAGTTTCCCACGTTCATTACTACAAATTTGAAGTGCTGAAGCAATGTGAAATATATCTATATTTATTATCTATATCTATGACTACTACAAAAAAGATTTTCAAAGATGGGAGGCTTTTTCTATAGGCAGGGTCAAAGGTCAACATACGACGCCTCTATAGTGCCCTCCAAAATACCTATTATATGTATCTATAACTACTAAAAAAAGATTTTCAGAACGGGAGGCTTTTTCTAGAGGCGGGTCAGGGTCAATATACAACCGCCTCTATAGTGGCCTAAAAAATGAGCCGCCTCTAGAAATACATTCATAGAGGCAGATGTTGTTTCAAGCAGCCTCTACAAATGCCTCTATTTTCAAAGCTGGCTCTATTTCCAGCTGCCTCTAGAAATCGACTTTAAGGCGGCTCTATTTTCAAACACCTCTAAAGATATGAGCTGCATAGTAAAATTCAAAATTTTCAAACGACCTTAGATGAAGAAACGACCAAAACAAAAATTGTAGAACTCGAAAAGTTATGCAACTTTTTAGTTCATTTGAATTCATCCATGCATGAAAAATTACAATTGAATTTCTTATATTTAAAAATTGATTTTTTAAACGATCTCGGATGGAGAAACGACCAAAATAAAAGTTATAGATCCCAAAAAATTATAGTACTTTGTAGTTTACCACTTTTCATTTGAAATCATCTAGCTAGGCAATGGAAAATAACATTTTAATTTCACACATTAGAAATTTTAATTTTTCAAACGACATTGATGGAGAAATGACCAAAACAAAAGTTATAGATCTTGAAAAGTTAACGAACTTTTTAGATGACAATTTTTTCATTTGAATTCATTTAGGGTCTTAAATAATCATTTAAAAACTGAATGAAGATAAAATAAGGAGGATGGATATCTAAATAGACACAAGTTTCCTATGGGTGGAGTGGTTAGGAGAGAATCGCGCGAGGACTGAGCTCGCGGGTTCGAGAGGCAGGTCTAGAGATCTGATTTTTAGAGACGGTCGGCCAGCCGGTAGAGACGGGCACCTCTGTGGTGCTTTTTTATAGTGACGTATAACTATATCTATATCACATATTAAAGAGCCAAAATTCTATCTTTAGTTTTTTTTCAACTCTCACTAACTACCTAGACAGTGAAAAGTTTCTTCCGTCCCTCTCTTTTTGCATCCCAAACTAGACCCGCACCCTCCGTATCTCGTATGTGATCCAGACTCATGACTCATGACCATATACAATTTTTAGAACAACTCGTGTGTCTATCGGTGATCGATACAGTCCAATTCTAATATGTATTGGGCCGTGCCCTCCTAATCTCGTATGTGACACAGACTTATAACTTGTGCTCATATTAGAACACTCGTGTCTAACAATGCTATGAAGCTCGATTTCTATACGTATTGGGTCCCGTTGCAGCAAGGTATGGATACATTTTCTAGTGACAATACAATTTTCTAGTTAGAGAAATCAAATATATTCCATTTAAACAATCCAAACATACTAATGAACAATTGGCTGTCACTAGATTCCCAGAGAACATTCCGAACTATACCATGGTATAATGGATTTTCACATCTGTAACAAGTAAATGTAATATGGAATAAAAAATCATAAAAAAACAAAACATACCATTGAATAATAAACTTTCATTACTAGAACAATAAAAAATAGGCCATGGGAGAATAAATTTGCACTGTCAAAATAATAAGTATATGTCTGGTTATAGTAATAAACAAAGATGAATTACTTGATTTGCAAAAAAAAAAAATAGTCAATGTACAGGCAAATCGTCAAAACGAAATGACCCACAAACAACCTAGCTAACACTAATTGATAGAAAAAAGGCCTCGATAAAGGCCCAATAAGTTTATTGGTGCCGCCATCCTCTCCTCGCTCGCGGCCTCAGTGCTGCCCCTTCTTTCATCACCGCCGCCATATCCAAATTGACGGTGGCCCTTTTGCTGCCGCACCTTTCACTACTAAATTCCTGTGCCAGAACTACCCAAAATAATATGCTTTCAGAGGCGCTCGTCTTCCATTAGACACTAAGCACCTCGAAAGTGAGCTATATTGAACAGTTCCATCGAGCACATCCCTAAGGGAGAACTCAAAACCATCCACGTTTTACATCCATAATCCAATAATGAGTACGAGCTTACAATACTTAGTCCATTTCATACAACAAGAGTTCTTAAAAATTATTTATTACAATACCAGAGTTCAAAGTGTGATAATTAAACAACGGAATGCAAATAAACATCTAGTGGAATCGATATAAGGATCCGTCTGTACCCACCAGAAGAATCCTCCACACAAGAGCTACTCCTCATGCTACACCTGCAACAGGGGTAAAATTGACCCTGAGTGCACAATATACTCGCAAGACTTACCCGACTAGTGAAAATAGTTTCCCGATTCTAAGGAGTATGATAGGCAATGTGTGTTTGCTATTTTCTTTTTGTTTGCGAAAGCATTACTAATAGTTCATCCTTGCAGTCCAGTTTTATTAGCAGTCATGATTACTTCATTAGCTAACCATTCTAGGTAAGCACATGTTCTACTTTCAAGCAAGGGTTGAGCAATCAGAACCATTTCATCATCTTTCATCTTTCAGCTCTTTACTACGGTGCTAGACCATAGCCAAGTCATACCGTCTCACGGAAATGGTGATTCGCAAACCAATGTATCCCTAATTGGGTACCCTGAAACACACGCCCCTGTTTGTACTCCAGGCACAAATAAGACCAACTCATTCCACTCCTGTCACGGGGTCCAGGTCCCCGTCCAAACTTAGACTCCAAGCCCCCACCCTTGAGACCCGGTCATAGTATGGTGCTTAGAGCTCCACCTTTCTCCGCCTCCAATCAGTCGATCCAAAAAGAGTCGGAAACCCACAACAAGAGTGTAACGAGCCTTCCCGCTCCTATAAGCAAGTATGTGCTCAGAATAATAAGTCTGTGATCTGACTATCATCCATAGCAACGGACGGTCCTTAATCAACATGAACAGGGAAAACAATGTAACCAACCTAAGCCCCGTTAGTCACAGGACACAACCTGTTACATCCCACCAATACACATACCATATCCCTACCATGTCTCTATTTTTTCTTTCATCATTTTATCATAAGAGTAATTATAATAATCACCTATTGTAAGTAACAGTAGGTTACTCATGCTATCAAAAACCTAAGCGTAGCAGCTACTCGAACTTATACTAGTATGACTCATAGGACAAATATATCTATGCATGTGGTTTTCATAAAATTCCTGTAACGTAAATGCACATCACATATATATTCAGTGATTATCAAAAATATGGGTTATGCACCGGGGCTTGCCTTGGGCAGGCGCGGTGTTCAGCTGAGTCAGTCAGTGATGGCTCCAAGACCTCCTACTACACGAGAATCTCCTCCTCGTACTCCTAGAACTCGTGATTGCCGATGGTCATGATCTCTGCCAACTCGTTCTCTACATGCATGCGATGAAGATACAACACTTAGCATTTATGCAATAGCAACTCTTAAAATAAGAATACACATACTAAGCTACAAAGCTAGCTCCAATGACTAAGGTACTAAGCTAACTATCATCTTTATCAAGCAAGGTGTTGGGTTCAACTAACAAACTCTTAGCTTGGCAAATTAGTGATTTCTACTAATGATTTAATATATATTGAAATAAAGAGCATTTAACTATCCTAATGTTTAGTCTATTTTAAAGCTACAAAAATTACAGTGAGCACATATATAATACCATGAAGCTACTATAAAATTTTCAAGACTAAAGCTATCGTCAATTTACCATAAAAATTCCTACAATAATTAACTTAATAATATTGAACACTCTCAAATGATTTAATAGCTCCTGGTATCGACATGTACATATATAAACTAAATACACTAATAGATAGAGCATAATTTTAGGAACCTAACAAAATTTGTTTTAAAAATTTTGGACACCTACATGATTTTATATGATTTACCAAAGATCAGCTAAAAAATTAAATTAGAAAACTATTTCTAATTCCTTATGAAAAAGAAAAATGAATTCTCCCGTACGGCCCACACGCGTGGCCCACGCGACGCAGCGTGCGCGCGTGCATCGGCCCATAGGCGTGGCCCACACGAGGCCGGCCCACGCGGAGACGGCCCACGCCGGGGAATCCCGCGCGCGTCGACAACTTTGCAAAAGAGACATCGAACTCCTCCCAATTTATAATTAAGTACTAACACTATTTTCTTCTCTTCAGAGAACTTCTCACTTAACCCCCTGGACCTTTCCCTAATTTACCCATGCGCACCCCCGGTGACCTAGCGTACGGTGGCGTGGCGATAGCGCGACTGTGCCGGCCACCAGGGACATGTGACAGACCACCTAACGGGACGATCACCAGCTCTGACCCAAGCGACTACGCTAAGCGACAGTGTAGGGTGACATGACTTATTGCGGAAGGCTGCAGCGGCGCGTGGCCATCCGCGACGGCGGCGCTATTGTTCCGGTGAGCTAGGGTAGCTACAGGCCTAATTGGTTAGCGCGTGAGCATCAGGAGGCTACCCTAGACTAGGCTAAGGTGACGGTTGGGGTGGAGGATGATGGAGGAGGGCTAGCCATGTGCGGCTGAGCTATGCGACGACACACCATGGCGATATGGTCACGTCAACGATGATGGGGAGGCAGTAGCGGTTTGGCTAAGGCACGCAAGGTAAAGAGGGAGTCAAGGCTATTCTAGTGGTGTAGGTAAATTATTTTGGGATGGGCGGTAGGAGGGCTACCCACATCCACGATTGGACATGGCCTTATTGGCACGGTGGCTAGAAAAACTCCAAATTGGAGCTTGGCCGTGCTCGCTTCAAGGCTGGGTGGGGACTCGGGGGTCAGGTGGCTTAATAGAGAATCCAGGGACATGATGAATCGAGCGATGGTGACTCAACCATGTCGAATTAAGCGAGTGGGGTCAGCCGGTCATGGTGGTAGAGAGGGAGGGGCAGGTCTGGCTTGGCTTGTCCTCACCTTGGTGGTAACCGACCGGCTAGACCCGAGGTGGCGTCTACGCACCCACTATGCTACAACATGGCTAAACCACGTGCCCACGCACGAAGGCGGGTGGGGGTGCGGCCACAGCACCATTAAGGCGAGGCAATGGCGTGAGGTAGCCGTGACAGCCCACGTATGTGCTAGGATAAGGCGAGCGGCAGCACAACACATCATCGTAGTGCCATCGGTAGCGGCAATGCGAGGCAGGGCAGTAGTGCAGGACGCGGCGGTGAGGTGATGGCACCAACAGCGGCTCCATCGTGGCTCGGGGTGGGGTAGGACGATAGCAGCGGTGGCTCCGCATGGTAGGGCCAGTGGCAGCCGGGCCGCAGCCAAGCCAGAGCAGCTATGGCCAGCCATGCGTAGCAGCACGCGTCGCTGGACAACCAGCATGGTGACACCGAACGCCTGAGCGTGGTGACCACGCCCACGTGGCCAACCAGCCCAAAACCGTGTCAGTGCATGAATTTTAAAGCGGTTATAAAAACTAAACAGTTGTTTTTAGACCTTAACCATCTACACCATACTCAAGATGGCCTATGAGACTACCAAATCGAGCTATAACACTACACCACCCCTTAACCCAATCTCTCAAAATAATTTGCTAAACATAGCAATGTCTAGCTGTTGATAAACTTGAACTTTTCTATGTTTTTGAGCTGAACTTGATTTTAATTTGCAATTTGTAGGCTAGTAGAAATATTAGTTAGTAATATCCTTTTTCAACAGCAAGTATTTCACTATGAAAGTGCATCTAGACCTTTAGTGGGTTTTGAATGATTGAATGACAACGTGATTAAAGATCTAACATTTTCTCTGAGTGTGAAACAGAAATTGGTTATCTCATAGATGCTTAATGAAGCAAAAATGATTTGTTGTTGTATAAGCAGTCTAGTTCAAGCACAAGACAACAATGTAAATGTAATTCATGCAAAGGCTTAATTATGGTGGGATATCAATGATTGATGGTGTTCTATGGAATTCATTGTATGATTCAACACAAGGTGTGACTTGATGGCTTGAGGTGGTGAAGATAGCAGGGAAAGGCTTTGAGGAACTAAGCAAGGGTGAAGGGCAAGCGATGGCTTGGTGGCCAAAGAACCTAGCTAGGGTGAAGAAGGAAGTACTTGCATTTAGTTGAGGTACTAATCAAGCTATGATGGTCATATTGATGTGGATGATCAAATCTATATTGGACAAAGTGTTGGAAGTGACTTGATGCATTTGGAGTTATTCATATTTGATGAATGGAATCAACTCACATGCTTAAGATGGCTATGTTAAAGTGAAAAGATCAATATCAACATATTGGCACCCTCACTTGATGAAGATTGAAAGAGACGGAATCAATTCGAAAGAGATCAACTCAAGCGATATAAATTCATTTTTCCTTTTATCTTGAGTTTAATAGGTATGTTGTACTATTAAGAGGGATGCATCATGTTGATAGATAATATTTCATAAGTGCTCAATCCAACCTATGTGAGGTTTGAGTGTGAGAGACAAGAGGTTCTAACTCTCTGCACAGTACCCGTGCATACTGGACGTGTCCGGTATGCATACCGGACATGTCCGGTATTTAGGGTGTGTACTTTCCTGTCTCTATAGTTTTGGAGGAGTTGAGTGTTGGAAGTCCTGACATGTGTCGGGAGTTCCAGGGGTCGAAAGTCCTAGAAAGCGTCAGGTGTCCCGACAACTAATTGACTTGGAGAGTTGACTGCCTGGTCACACCAAATGTGTCTGGTATGCTACCGGACATGTCTGGTATAGGTGGCCAGAGCCCAATGGCTAGTTTCCAACTGAGCCGAGGATCAGGAGTTCCGACTTGTGTTGGTTGGGAGTTTCGGTAGTCGGAAGTCCCGATAAGTGTCGAGAGTTCCGACACCTCGCATACTTTAACTCAGTTATCGTTGGTGCAGTGCAAGTCATACCAGACATGTACGGTATGCCAACGGCTAGAAAACGACTAATTTTTCTAAGGAGGCTATAAGTACCCCCAAGCCTCCACCTTTGGAGGCTGCTGATTCTAGCTGGTGAACCCACACAGTTTTTTAGCTTTGTCAACTCTCCCAAACCCTATCTTAGTGAGTGTGTGATCTAAATTGTCAAATCCATTAGTGGGTTCAGAGAAATTCAAAATAGAGAGCAAGCCACCACTTGAGCACTTAGTGGATATTGTCTATTTTGTGATTTGCATTTGTTACTCTTGGATTCTTCGGTCTTAGACGGCTAGGCATCACCTAGAGAGCACCCAAGAGATTTTGGTGTGCCTCGAAAATTCTATAACGGTCGATTCCACCGCCTCAGAATCAACTAGTGGAAGGAGAAAAGGAAGTTGGAAAAGACTCTAGCTAGAGTGACCTTCAGTGGTACCATCTAGGGCTGACCTTCGCTGGGTCTCCCATAGCCCTCTCAATGGAGAGTAGGACTTGAACGAGTCTGAACTTCGGTAAAACAAATATCGTATCTCAATTCACATTTCTTTTGATATTTGTGTTGCTCCAGCTCTTGTGCATGTTCTCTGTGCATTTTGTCATCTCTAGTAGGTACCTGTAGTTTGGTTTGAAGATAGAAATCGAAAGGAGCAAGTTTGGGGCTGTTCCACTGAAACCGTGTATACTGGACATGTCCGGTAGACCTACCGGACACGTCTAGTGTGGATTCCTATGCCAAACTTAATTGCATTTTGATTTAACTTTTTGGTTGCAGGTGTTTAGCTCCCTAAACTTATTTAGTATCTTTTATATACTCTGTGACTAACTTATGAGGGGTGTTATTACTCTGATTTGGAGTTTCCATTTTGGAAACTCTCATTACCAAATCGTTTCCGCTTTTAAAAGTGTTAATTTTTAGAAATGCCTATTCACCCCCCTCTAGGCGGTACTCTAGGTCTTTTCAATTGGTATCAGTGCTAGAACTCACCTAAAGCTTCACCGCCGTGAGAAAATGATATCGACGCCTATCAAGTTGGAGCTGATGCTTCTCCAAAATGATGGTTCAAACTTTCTACCTTGATCAATTCATGTACTCAATGCTTTTAGGGATATTAGTCCTCTTGTTGAGCATATTATGGATGCAAGCATACCTATTCCTATAGTTGATTGGAGCAACTATAAAAATTTGTCAAAAGAGGAAGAGATATGCGTGCAACTCAATGCTCAAGCTATTAATGTCATTTTGAGTACATTGAGTGCAGAGATTCAAGATGAGGCAATCTTTAATGGACAACAACCTTTAGAGAGTGTTCATCTCATTTGGACTAGACTTGTTGAATTATATGGAAAATCCAAATGTGATGATGATATTGAGTGCAATTCAATGGAAAGCATGTCCATTGTGTCTTCATGTAGCAACGAAACCTCACAAGACCTCAAGAGCGCCGAGCCAGAGCAAGAAGTGCAAGCAGCGCATGACCTATTGTCTACCTACACAGTATGGCCGAGGCAGCAGAGCAGCAAGCAGCTGTTTGCAAGGATGCTCAAGACCGGTGGCGACCAAGTAATGAGTCAACCTCAGTATCTCATGATTCTCATCACTTGTGTCTCATGGCCAAGAAAAGCAAGAAGAAGACTAACAAGAAAGAACAAGCCAAGGAGATAGCACAAATAGATGATCAATTGGAGAGTGATATTGAAATTGAAAATAGTTACACTCTTGATCATGTAAGTAGCAAAGACAAGCTCATCCTCATGAAGCTAGTTAAGAAGAATGATGAGCTAGAGGAAGAGAATGAGAAGCAAGAGCAATCACTTCAACGGCAAGAAATGTTTCTCATCTCCAAGTTAGAAGAACTAAAGAAAATCAAAGAGAGGTATGAAAAATTATCAATTGAGCATGCTTTAGTTACTAACTCCTCTTCTAATGTTTCACAACTAGAGAAGGAAAACTTTGAGCTCAAGGAAAGGCTAGATGAACTATCAAACAAGTATAATGTGCTATAAGCAAACTATGTCCATCTAAAGTGCTCCCATGAGGAAGTAGTAGAATCAAGCATCATGCTTGAGGTGGCTCATGAGGTTGTGATCACATCGGTAAAACTTTCTCAACCACTCACACATTCACTCACTAGTACACCATCTCAATTAAATATTTCTTGTACTAATGAGTGTGCTCCTCAAGCAAGCCAATCTTCGATTGAGCTAAATCTCATAGAAAACATAGAGCTCAAAGAAGAGGTGGAAAGATGAAAGAAAGATGTGATTCGGTTGAAGGGTAAGGAGAAAGCACAACCTTCTCAAGATAACTGTGATAACATAGTGAAGAAGCTTAAGAAGGGTTCAAACCTTGCTTTCTCTAAAGCCTAACAAAATAATCACATTTCAAGCAAGGCCAACACAACCAAGAGAAAGAAACATGGAAAATGTTATGCTATGGTTGTGGATTATATGGACATGAGTAGGCTATGTGTCCACATAAGAGTTGGGCCAACAAGTGTGAAGCAGCCGAACAAAAGGCCTCAAACAAGTTGGCCAACCAAAATAAAAGTGATGGACAAAGCGCTTGTCTCATGTGCAAGAAATTAGGGCATCCTACCAAGAAATGTCCAATGTACAAAGAGGCAAGAAAGGAAGCCCAAGTTGCAACAAGAAGATGCTATGGATGCAATGAGATGGGCCACAAGGTTGATAGATGTCCATACAAGCAAAACAAGCATAGAGCAAAGGTACCAAAGTGTGCTTAGGTTAATGATATAGGTACTTGGTGATGAGATGAAGGCTTCGGGGTGATTGAGTAAGCAAATTGAAAATATCCACTCAATCTATCAACCAATTCTTGTCATAATCTCCTATATGGTTGATCCAAAGATAATTTAATGAATATATCATCTACTCCATCCTCACCATTGGTAATAAGTACCTAAACCCTATAGGATAGCCACTTTGTATATTTTGTGATCAATGGCTCACAAATAGGTCTATTTATGAAATATTCAAAGTGGCTAATTAGATTCAATTGAAAATTATTTTATTTTGCCATATGGTGCTTTTAATGACTCTCTAGTAGAGCAATTTATTTATTGAGATGCAGGTATATAAGAAATACTAGAGCTAAATGAAGAATCACAAGCAGCGGATTAATTGTCTCTGTTCTACACCTACCGAACGTGTCTGGTATGGCTAGGGACAGAAAAAAAAATGTTTCTATTCTACGTATGCCGAACGTGTCCGGTACACCTACTGGACGTGTCTGGTATTGCAGAAACCAAAATACTAATTGGATTACAACTGAGTCTTTGATCCATATATTTTCATATATCCTTAATTTACTCAGAAGCTTGTGATTTACCAAATCTAAGTGGATTTCCTTTGGATGAAAATTGATTTCATATCTAGCATGATTATTTGGCAATTAATGTCAATATAAAGATTATCATGCTATGTATCTTCTTAGTGGAATTCTTGTAGGCTCAAGGCAAAGGTATGTATTTACATACGTGCATTGTAAGTGCATCTAAGGTCCTTTATATGCTAGAGTGTGTATTTGTGGGACATAGGATAAATGTTTTTCAAAATCCCTAATTAGAATGCATAGGTGGTGTGATTTTGGAAAACCTATTTGGTTCTTGGTCTTTGTGACCTAAGTCATGTCATTTGTGATTATTGCTCCCATTGATTGCTTGCTTGACTAATCACAAGTGGTATGACCCTCTCAAGTCCATAAACTCCTATGTCTCCTTAAGTCTCTCTCAATTTTTTTCAAAATCATAAATATGCCAAATATTTGAGAAAAGAGAAAAGCAATTCTTGGCATTTGGATAAGAAAAGTAGTTACACCTTATTTGGATCAAGGACATGCATGTTTTGGATCAAGAAATGATAGAAAAGGGGATTGGAATCAAGTGAATGAAATTTGGAACAAGTTGGACTAGTCCCTGCAAATACCGGACGTGTCCGGTATCCGCGGGAGAGCTAGGTTAAATACCCTTTCGGCCCAGGTCTGAGGCCCATTTCATTCATTCTATCTCAACGGTCACTGCCACCGCTCGCTCTCTCCCTCGCCTGCACTCTGCGCCATCACCATGCCCTTGCCGCTGCATTACCTCTGCATCGCGCTCTGCTACCTCTTCCCTGCCACGCGCCTCGCCAGTCTCCACAGAAGCAAGCAAAGCACCCAGCAACCGTTGCCACTTTGCGCCATTACCAGTCAAAGCGAAAATGAAAGAAGAAGGAGAAGGCAAGGATGGGATAAGGATTGAAGTTTTCCCACATCAAGATTCCGAGGACAGCTCCGTGGATTTGAGATCGATTTCGACGGTCTCCACCCTTGGTATTTCAAATCTTAGAACCCATCCGATCTATTGGGTAGTGCAAAATTTTCAAATCCTTTTAGTAGAAGCGAAGTATTGTTGTTGAGGAAGCTACCCACAAATTTTGAAATGGATTGATTGAGATCGATGTCAAGGCCCCTGCTTGGACTACTGTGCGCGCGCATACCGGACGTGTCTAGGTATTCATAGGTATGAGCCAACAGTCCATGTTCAGCTGTAGCCTTGACTCAATACTCATTAATTATTGTCTCTATATGTATGATTGTTTGTCTAAATTAATTTTGCAAACCTTGACCATGGATGGGATAGGTGATTGCGAGATTATGGATAAATAATTGTATATATATATAGACGGTGATATAAGAAATATTGTTTGGGCATATATCTAAGATTCTTTGCAAATCATTTTGGATACAGGGCAACAGAGATGGGGAGACACAAGGATGGCAGGCTCGAGCCTCGGTCCAAGGCTCTGCATGACAGGCCTGTGTTTTAGAAATAAAGAAGGCAAGGCAGGACTTGCATCCTAGATTCAGTCAGTAGGAGCATGGCAGCAGTAGGAGACCCTCCAGAGCGACTAGGGGTGCTCCATAGTACAGAGACAGAGGTGATGGTGATAGCAGCCCCTCTTCTAATGATGATGAAACTGATGAATACAGAGTGGAGCCTAGAGTCAGAAAGAGAAAGAGCACTAATAGAGGCTCAGATAGTGGCAGCTCAGATGATGAGCAAGAGATTGAGGAGGAGCATATAGTACCTCTAGTGCAGTACCCACTTTAGCCAGGGCAGCCCGGTCCTAGTATGCACTTTGGTCTTCTTGAGGTACATGGTCTAGTCTTATCCAACTATGTTGCTAGAGTTGATTATCGTGGTAAGGGTATGACCAAGAGGGCCAGGGATCAGAGGAGGATAGATCCTAGAGGTTTGTAGAGGATTTAGTACGATCATCACTTTCACACTATGTTTCATATGGACTTCTACACTAGTGTGATCCTCACCAGAAACCGAGTGATTGTCAGATCTCAGTGGATTGACTGGCAGTACGTCAGAGAATTATAGAAGTCCTCCATTGATCATGCTATTGTCATTTGTGAGTGTACAAGGGTGTATGAGATCATGAAGTTCCAGCATGGCTGGAACATAGAGGTGATAGCTTAGTTCTATGCCACCCTATATGTTGAGGAGGATAAGAGGCGTATGCACTGGATGCTTGAGGGCCAGTGGTACAGTGTGGATTATGACATCTTTGCTGCTCTACTTGGCTTCTTAGAGGAGGATCTTTAGAGATATAGGATTCACACTGAGCAGGTGCTACCTCAAGAGCAGCTCGCCTACATGTATCCACCAGGGGGTGAGAGAGGAGCAGTGGGGAAGGTTCTAGGTCTTCACCCTACATATAGATACCTAGATGGGATGTTCAGAGACACCATTGACTGCAAGAGTGGAGATAAGGAAAACATTATAGACTATTCTAGGAACCTGCTCCATAGGATGGCACCAGATGCACGGCCCTTCAGTGTCTTTGACTTCAGTGTCTTCGACTTCATTTGGTGGGAGATCAAGAGCATTTCTGAGAGGCCCCTCAAGGGTTGTGTTTTGCTCCGTATATAATGCATATGATTGAGGAGGTGATAGGGCACACTTTTGATTATGACAAGATTCATAAGGCCCTGAAGATAGTTGCAGATCCACCTGAGATTGGAGTATCTCCAGCTGGTCCAGAGGAAGCAGCAGCAGTAGAGGCAGATGCACCTATAGGTGGTGTAGTAGGAGGAGCTTCCCCTCCACCACGTGGTTCTCACTCTCATTCTACCTCACGTCGTGGCAGTCCTCCTTCGCCTATCCACAGGTTTTTTAGCTCCATGTTTGGAATGTGCAGAGACATACAGGTTAGGCAGCAGAAGGAGAGAGAGGCTAGGAGGAAGGACACTCAGACTCTAAAGCAGATTGCTGCTAGACTTGAGCTTGAGCCTTCTAGGTCTCCACTATCAGATGAGGCGGCCAGTGAGCCTGAGACTGAGGAGCAGCAACAGGCTAGGTACGACAGACAGTTTGTTGAGTTCTTTCAGCGTCAATAGGCTCAACAGTAGACTCAGCAACAGCAGATTTAGGAGCAGGCACAGCAGCAGCCACGTCCTAGTGCTAGAGAGGAGTTTAGTTCCGCTTTCAAATGATATGATGTCGATTTATCTCTATCTCAATCAGGTGATTTGTTATAATTAATAAAATATTAATTATAACAAGATCGATAACTGGTGAATCAACGAAAAATAGTAAGGAAAACCTTACTAATCTTAGCAGATTCGATAACTGGTGATATTGTATTAAACAAGTTATTTAGCACAAGATCGATAACTTTGATCTATATTATGATTCGTAAAAGATCAATCAGCTGATGCAGTCTTACAAACTACGATACAGATCGATAACTAACTTATATTATGGCTCATAAAAGATCAATCAGCTGATCCAGCTTTACAAGCACAATACAAGTCGTGGCGGTACTCTTAAGCAAGCTGGAGGTCGATCAATCGATGCAGCCCTGTTTGCTGAAGAACTCGCTGAGATCTACAGTACTCTTACTCCTAATGCGATGACGAAAGCCGAAAAGATTGTATTGATTGAGTGTTCGTCTTTTTTTTATAATAACCAGGGTCTAATATTTATACCCGGAACCTAAATATGAATCCTACTCAAATACGACTCATTATAATTCTTGGAATAAAAGAAAACTTTCTAACTTAATAATAACATGGACCATAATTTTCCTTATCTATAGAGTCTGACACACCTTCCTGACGCCATTCAAGCATAGCCCATTAACGTCGTCTGCTGACGTCATCTATGAAATAGCTGATTCTGACATCGCATCTAAATCAGCCGATACCGATTCACATCTAATCGATTCCTTGATGACACAATCCTGGAAGCTTCGAATTCATGTATTCTTCTTCCTAAATTTTGGTGTAAACAGTTAGCTTCTCGTCTTTTCCAAAACAATGCACAAATTAACTAAAATTTATAAAATCTATATAAAATCAAAATCAAATCCAAAAATTATAATTCAAATTTTGTTAAGTTCCTTTCAACCGGAGAGTGTAATCATGTCATTGCATGTAAAATATAAATCCTGAAAAGCCTAAGGGCATATACAACCCATAGACAGTCTGCACCAAAGTCAATTGTAAAGTCTGAAAATTATCAACTCTAAAGTCAAGAATATAAATCTGCGTGTCCAGACAGAAAGAGGATCAATGTCAGGTCTGCACAATATTTACAACAAAAGAACTGGCATACGCGCGAAATATTTTGAATACGATCTAAAAGCATAAATGTATTTGGATATAGTTTAGTTCCCAATACAAAATCCTTTAATAGTTTTTAATTATTTTTTAAAAATGATCAAATCCTTCACAGGAGACCTGACTAAAAATTTGTGGACCCCGTGAAAATTTTCTAACTTTAATTAACTATGTGTATTTATAGTAAACATTTTTGAGGACATAAATATTGATATTGTTTTCTATAAATTTTAGTTAGAATTTTAAAAATATGACTTAGTCTAAATCTAAAATTGCATTTTATTTTTAGGATGGTTGGAATATTAACGGGTCTTTTAAGGCCTTCTAGACCAACTAACCAGGTTTTTTACAGGGCCGTGGAATATTTAGGCTGACCATGTGTGCTCTTTCCTGGGGCCACAATCCTCAACAAGTCTCTCCTCCATCTGAAAAGTCAACAAGCCCCGTTCGGCTGAGCTGGATTAGAGCTGGCTGGTCGTTTTCGGCTGATTTGTTGTGAGAGAAAAATAATATTCTGACTAATAGATAAATAGTGTTTTGTGAGGAGGAAGCAGCCGGCTCCAGCCAGCTGTTTATGAGTAAAAATACCATTGATGTGAGTAGTATTCTTTATAAAAAGTCGAATAGTATTAAATTTATGTTGTCAATATGTATGAACTTTGAGATACCCATAGTCAAAGTTAGAAAAATAAAGATGACAAACCTATACTCAAGGTCGAAGCAGCGCACTTACCCAGTGACCATATTGGCCTTGTTCGTTTCGCTGAAAAAAGCCGAAATACTATTCCGACTGATTTGATGTGAGAGAAAAATATTGTTCAAACTAAAAAAATAAGCTAAAAAAGACGGATTACAAGAGAAGCGAATAAGGCCGATCGTGGAAAACAAGAATGACGTCAAGACGGTTTTTATTCCTCTCCCGACAGTGAACGTTGTGGAAAATTGAGACCCACAATTTATGGTGGTACACCTAAACTTCGGTCATGTTTAATTTTCGGTGTCCTAACCATAATATTACCCACAAAACTGGTTCTTCAATTCAAAACAGCAGGTGGGAGAAAAGTGGTGCCGTGCGTGAGTGGTTACAAGGGCATGCTTAGATGAGTGCTTGAAAAAGTTGCCTAGATTGGAGAGACCTTCGTATGTCTGATTTTAGATGTGTAGGACCAGAAATTGTTGTCTGACCAGGTATTTTTAACTAAATCCAAATACGCCCATGACCAAAGACCAGGCATACTTTGATGAAAAAGTTATCTGTCTGTCTCAATCCAAATATGTACTCCCTTTCTCCGAAAATAAGTGTCACGGTAGGATGCATGGTGGTCAATTTTTTTTAAAATTTAACTAAATTTATAGATTTATTATAAAAATATATTCAACGATTCATTTAATGATACTAATTATACACCATAAATATTAATATTTTTTAATATAAATTTTGTTAAAATAGAAAATATTTGACTTTTCAAAAAATGAGAATGACACTTATTTTAGAACCGAGATATAAATTTTGGGAGGGAGTAGATCCTAAAAATAGGCATATTCTTTTTCGATTACCAATTACTAAATTCCGATAGCGCACAGATACAATTAAAGACAGTACTACGCCTCATTGTTTCAAATCAACATACATTATGGCAGCAGTCGTGGAGAAAGCTAGACGTTTTGCATTGAGCCCTCCTTTGTCCTTCCATCAATGATGGAAATGTCACCGCCACATATACAACTTTTTAAGATGGTCAAAATCAATTTGCAGTGATGGTTTTCCAAACCGCTACTAGTACTACACAACCAATTGTATAGAAATAAGACACTTTAGAGGCAAGCACAACCCTCTCTAAAAATCGATTTTTAAAGACCGACTCGTTAAAGTCAACAATGATTTCTGCCGTCGAAAATTATTGTCTCTGGGAAAAAAGACCGAGTCCTGAATCAATCAAAGTGCCGTCTCCAGTGTTAGTTACTTCCGCAGCTAGTGATCAACCACGCTACGTGCTCAGTCAGAAAGAAAAACACATGTTTCTGAATTTGAGGAAACACGGGAGAAGTGTCAAGTGTGGTGCTCACAAACTAACTCACCCGTATTTCCCATCTACTACTAGATTACTCCGTGAAAGCAAAAGATAGCAGCCTCCGTGAAAGTTTGATGGCCTCAGAAACTGGAAGCAACGTGTCCTCTGAAGTTACTCCTGCATCACCAACGGCAGCAGTACCTGTCGCCATTCATTACAAAGCCTTTCACCGGTCCTGAATCCTGACGATGGAACCTCCTGAAAGTTGTATGTATTCTGGTTTCCACAGTGATTGCTTCTTGTGTGGTGCCAAAAAAATGTAATGAATTACTTTTCCAGCCAGTAGAATTTTGCACGACCCTTTATTTGCCACCGCCGGTGATACATGTGGATCCATATCCATGTGTCAGTGTCACTGTAACATCGATAGTATATAATACAGTAGTATATATATAAGGGGAATACAAAATGTTGCAATGAAAAGTTGAGCCAAAAGAGAGAGAGAGAGGGAGAAGTGTCAAGTGTGTGCTCAGAAAGTAATCGAGTGTTTAGTTTGAGAAATGGGTTGGTTCATCGCCTTCTCACTTTTTATCTTTATTTTATTTGGTTTGTGAAATGGAATAGCTTGATGCATTGTCACTTCATTTCTCACATACTAATAAGAGTGTTGTGGTACGTCTAAATAACTATGGGCCGTTCATATAATTAGATTGGATAGTCATATTATACATCTATTATTATCTAAGAGGTAATACGTCAAACATGTAGTATTTAATTTTTAATTTTGAAAAAAAAATAGGACAAATAAGGAAAGGTAATATAAATATTTTTAATCAAATCGATGCATGCATGGTCTATTGGACGTGGTAAATCCTTTTATCTTTTACTTTCTCGGTTCCAAATTATAAGTTGCTTTGACTTTTTTTTTACATTCAATTTGGTATGCATCTAGATATAATATATGTTTTTGGTACATTTAATTTTGGTATGCATCTTAAGGCACTCGGCAAAGATTTTTTTTTTGAAAAATACTTTGCCGAGTGCCCCTGACACGGCGCTCGGCAAAGATTCAATATTTTTTTTGAAATGTCTTTGCCGAGTGCCTAACAGCTTCGGCACTCGCCAAAGGGAGGAATTAAAAAAATTACATTTTTTTAAATACCTTTGCCGAGTGCCCCCGTGAAGACACTCGGCAAAGAGGAAATTTCTAAAAAAAATTCAAAAACCTCTTTGCCAAGCGCTTTATTCTTGGCACTCGGCAAAGACCCCCTTTGCCGAGTGCCATACCCCGGCGCTCGGCAAAGTTTTTTTTTTGTTTTTGGCCTCCAAAATTTTTGTGCAACCCTTTTAAAGTACTAGGAACTCCTCGTTAGAATTTGGGGATTTTTTGTGGCTTTTTTATATATTTAGTTACTTTATTTCGTTTACTTGAATTTTTTTGAAAAATATTGATTTGAACTGCACGTGGTACGAATAATGGAATTTAATGATTCAAAAAATGATAGTCATGTTACTGAGTGTAGTGTGAGGCCGTATCCAGGAACGGACCCGAAATTTCGGACATCCGCGAACAAGATGTCCGAAATTTCGGGTCCGTTCCTGGATACGGCCTCACACTACACTCAGTAACATGACTATCATTTTTTGAATCATTAAATTCCATTATTCGTACCACGTGCAGTTCAAATTTATATTTTTCAAAAAAAATCAAGTAAACGAAATAAAGTAACTAAATATATCAAAAAGCCATAAAAATCCCTAAATTCTAACGAGGAGTTCCCGATACTTTAAAAGGGCTGCACAAAAAATTTGGAGGCCAAAAACAAAAAAAAACTTTGCCGAGCGCCGGGGTATGGCACTTGGCAAAGGGGGTCTTTGCCGAGTGCCAAGAATAAGGCGCTCGGCGAAGAGGTTTTTGAATTTTTTTTAGAAATTTTCTCTTTGCCGAGTGCCTTCGCAGGAGCACTCGGTAAAGGTATTTCAAAAAAAATCTATGTCGATGACCGGATCGGGGCACTCGGCAAAGTTGCCTCCTTTGCCGAGTGCCTCCCTGATCCGACACTCGGCAAAGGGACGGGTGGGGGCACTTAGGCGAATTCGGCCGGGCAGTCACACAAACAGACAGCCCCGCGCCGTGCGCTGCCCTCCCCTTGGCCGCCGCCGACGCCGTGCGCCGCCGCTCTTCCCTGCGCCGCCCGTCGTAGCCCTTCCCCGCCGCCGCCGCATGCCGCCCTCCCCTCCCCGTGCGCCGCGCCCGTGGCCGTCCGCCAGCCACCGGGCCACCGCCGATGCCGTGCGTCGCCGCCCTTCCCCGCGTCCCGCGCCGCGCGCCGCAGCCCTTCCCCGCCGTTGACACCGCGTGCCACCCTCCCCACCCGTGCGCTGCGCCCGCCAGCCACCGGGCCACCGCCGACGCCACGTGCCGCTCGCCGCAGCCCTTCCTCGCTGCCGATGCTGTGCGCCGCCCTCCCCTCCCATGCGCCGCGCCCGCCAGCCACCGGGCCGCCGCCGCCGCCCTTCACCGCGTCGCGCGCCGCCCGCCGCAACCCCTCCCCACGTCGTGTGCTGGCGCCTGCCCCCGCCTCCGCCAGCCCCCGCCCCCGCGCCCACGTGTGGCCGAGCGTGGCCAGCTGGCCCACGTCGACCCACCAACACCGGCGGGTGGAGGAGGGGAGGAGGAGGAGGAGGTGAGGAGGAGGCAAGGAGGAGGAGGGGGAGGAGGGGGAGGAGGGGAGGAGGAGGAGTAGGAGCCGGCCCTGCCCCCGGCCACGCCCCGTGGACCGCCTGCCCTGACATCGCCCGTGCCCGGCCCCGTTCCCGACTTCGGCGACCCTGACCCCGACCCCGACGTCGCCCGCCCCTACCCCCAGCACCCGTCAGGTATGCCCTCTCTCTTGTTGTTGTCGTGGTAGTGATAGTTGTAGTAGTATTAGTTGTAGTAGTAGTATTAGAAGTAGCGGTAGTAGTAGTAGAACTAGTGGTAGTAGTAGTAGTAGAACTAGTGGTAGTAGTAGTAGAAGTAGTGGTAGTAGTAGTAGTAGAACTAGTGGTAGTAGTAGTAGCAACAGTAGTAGTAGTAGTAGTAGTAGTAGTAGTAGTAGTAGTAGAACTAGTGGTAGTAGTAGTAGCAATAGTGGAAGTAGTAGTAGTAGTGGTACTACTTGGATATATTCTTCTGCATGGATTGATATCCAAACTACATGGTTTCTCTTAAGACATATGTGCTTGTACGCCATCGTGCCGTTGTTTTTTCTAGGTTTTGGAAACCTCACCGTGCAGGGGAGGTTCTACCGAATTTTTTTAAATGACAGTATTTTGTTCCATTTTTGTAGAGAAGAGCCCGTCGGAGCCGAGTCGGAGTTCCCGTCGTCGTGCCGGTCTGCCTGCACCGTGTCGCCTCGCCATTACACCAACCCGCCACGGCCCCGCTAGCCTGACTCCGCCGCCACCCTAGGTATAACCCCTCTTTTCGTATCATGGCCATAGACCATGTAACCCAGTTAGGCGTCTCCCGTTCAAAAGAGATACGGTTGGAGGTATGTAGATCTTTGCATATCTATGACCGTATTTGTTTTGGATTGTCCACATTTTTTGGACAGTCCACGGATGCGTAGATGGGTTAGTTTCCATAGTCTACTCTAGTCCAAGATAGAGTTTCGGTATAACCTCCCTGTTGTTCTCCGGATACGCACTCTTCTTTGGCAGGACGTGTATATGGAGAACAGCAGGGAGGTGCTGCCGAAATTCTATCTCGGATAGGAGTAGAGCATGGAAACTAACCTTATCTACGCATCCATGGGTGGGATTAGGACCTATCCTCACCTATTAGACAGTAGGAACACCATGTAGATGCAATTGATGGTTACATTACTCACTGATACATATGTTAGAGGATGGATGATCGTCAATGGATGTACATGGGCTAGAGAAGTTAGAGTGATTACACCACAGAATGGATGAACAAGACCGATGCTTTCTTGAACAGTGCATTTGGCAAGGCTGCTAAAGGACATTGCCTAGTTTTGTGTCCCTGCAGCAAATGTGGAAACAGGAGAAGGGTAAACAAGGTGGAAATGGGTAAACATCTTATGAAGAATGGATTTACGTCGGACTACACCTGGTGGGTCCACCATGGTGAAGCCCATCGTATGAGAGAGGAGGTGGTGAGACCACAGGTGGAGGCTTTTGATGCTGATGCTGATGCCGAGGTAGCAGACATGTTAGATGACTTTCACCAAGGACAGTTCAATAAGGGACGTGAGAAGGAGGAGATGGAGGTAGCCGCATAGGCGTTCTATGACATGATGGACTCAGCACAGAAACCCCTTCACGATCGGTCAACGATGTCTCAACTAGATGCCATTGGACGCTTAATAGGGTTGAAGTCTGAGTTAAACTTGAGTCGAGAAGGCTTCGATAAGATATTGGCCGTGATTGACACCCTGCTTTTGGAGGGCCACATTCTACCAAAGAGCATGTACGAGTCACAGAAACTTCTTCGTGCACTTAAGATGTCGTATGAGTAGATACATGCTTGTCCAAAGGGGTGCGTCCTATTTAGGAAAGAACACGAGCATGCAAAGTTCTGTCTAAAGTGTAAATCCTCCAGGTACCTGGAGGTAGACTCTGATGATGGCCAGAAGAGGCAACTTACGATCCCCATGAAAATCCTACGGTACCTTCCATTCCTACCGAGGATCCAACGGCTATATATGACCGAGGAATCCGCGAAACAGATGACATGGCATAAAAATGGTAAATGGTACAATCCTAACAAGATGGTACATCCATCCGATGGTGAAGCTTGGATCCCATTTAATGACAAACATCATGACAAAGCAGATGAGGCTCGTAATGTACGTGACACGCTGGCAACAGATGGGTTCAATCCTTATGGAATGATGGCTGCCCCATACACATGTTGGCCTGTCTTCGTTATCCCCCTTAATCTCCCCCCCGGTATCTTCTTTCAATGACATAACGTATTCTTGTCGTTGATAATTCCTGAACACCCAGGGAGTAATATGGGTGTGTTCATGGAGCTCGTGTTTGATGAATTGGTCCATGCTTGGGATGAAGGGGTATGGACATATGATCGAGCTACAAAGACAACCTTCAAAATGCAAGTTTGGTACCACTACTCCCTGCATGACTTCCTGGCATATGGGATATTCTGCACCTGGTGTGTTCATGGGAAGTTCCCATGCCCAATATGCAAGGAAGGTGTGAGGTTCATTTGGTTGCAGAAGAGTGGCAAGTATTCGTCATTCGACAGACATCATCAATTCCTACCTCTTGACCATCCATTCAGACAAGACATTAAGAACTTTATGAAAGGTGTCAAAGTGACAAACCCTGCACCGCGAATGATGACTAGTGTCGAGGTTCATGCTCAGATAGATGCTCTCATGCCTAATGAAGAAGGTGGTTTTGTGGGATATGGTGAGCAACATATGTGGACTCATATCTCAGGCATGACGAGGCTCCCCTATTTCGATGACCTTCTTCTACCACATAACATTGATGTAATGCACACTAAAAAGAATGTTGCCGAGGCACTTTGGGCAACACTCATGGACACTGAAAAGTCTAAGGACAACCCTAAGGCTAGAGTGGACCTGGCAACATTGTGCGATAGACCAAATCAAGAGATGCGGCCTCCTAGTCGTGGCAAGACCTGGAGAAGGCCTAAGGCCGATTTTGTCTTGAAAAAGGACCAAAGGAGGGAAGTACTTGAATGGATCTAGACGCTAATGTTCCCTGATGGGTATGCAGCGAATCTAAAGAGGGGAGTGAACTTAGGCACTCTGTGAGTCAACGGGATGAAGAGTCATGACTACCACATATGGATTGAGTGGCTTCTTCCAGCGATGGTTTGAGGCTATATCCTGGAGCATATCTGGCAAGTGCTGGCAGAGTTGAGCTACTTATTCTGCCAGCTTTGTGCCAAGGAGCTCTCTCGAATCATCATTGATGACTTGGAAAAAGCGGCACCCGTGTTGCTCTGTAAGTTGAAGAAGATCTTTCCACCTGGCTGCTTCTTGCCGATGCAGCATTTGATTGTGCACCTCCTGTATGAGGCATGGATGGGGGGCCCGTGCAGGACTATTGGTGCTATCCAATCGAGAGATGTCTGAAGACACTTCACAAAAAATGTAGAAATAAAGCCAAAATTGAGGCATCCATTGCAGAGGCATACATTCTAGAGGAGGTGTTGAACTTCACAGAGAAATACTACACTGAGAACCTTCCTAGCATTTATAATCCACCCCATCGTTACAATGCTGGCGAAAATGAATCGAACCTCAGCCTTTTTCAAGGGCAACTCGGAAGCGCAAGTGCATCGACCACTAAGCAATTGAAAAATGAAGAGTGGCGTAGTATCATGCTATATGTGTTGACCAACCTTGTCGAGGTGCAGCCGTTCATTGGGTAAGTTTTGAACGAACTTGTTTCATTTCACCGTATGTCCTTGTTTCTTCGTCCAACCCCCTTGTTTCTCGTTGGTACAGGGAATTTTTTCGTCAATCCTGGCATGGATCAAGGCAACCTACCCTGCAAGAAAATGATACCCTTCTTTCACAGGGTGCAGGACCAGAGAGCCCCGATTTCATTTGTTGGTTCAAACAGAAAGTCCAAACTTATGCGCCTATAAGTGATGAGCTGAGATAGGTTGCAAACGGCTGTGCCGTTAGGGTCAAGTCATTTACCAGTTATGACGTGAATGGATATCATTTTCACACAGCAAGCTACGAGCAGAGTCGGCCCAATCGAAAAACCACAAACAACGGAGTTGTTACGCCCGGTACTGATGGACTCGACTATTATGGAAGAATTGAAGAAATCTATGAACTATCATTCTATGGTTCCAAACCTCTTACTCCTATCATATTCAAATGCCACTGGTTTCATCCTGGAGTAACGAGACGGACCCCTAAGCTTGGGCTAGTCAAGATTCGACAGGATTTCGTCTATCTAGGAAAAGATGTCTACATTGTGGCTCAACACATCGTCCAGGTTTATTATACGTCATATGCGTGCAAAGATGCCGAGCATCTTAAGGGTTGGTCTATTATGCATAAGGTATCGCCACACGGTAAACTACCTATCCCAAACGATGAAGATTACAACTTCAACCTAAACACATATGATGGAGAGTTCTATCAAGAAGAGGGGCTACAAGGGAGGTTTGACATAGACTTAACCGAAGAGATATGAATGGAAGTAGACAATGAAAGGGATGATAACGAGGACGCTAGAGACGAGGTGCGAAATCTGAAGGACATACAAATGCTTGAGCGATTATGTTTAGGCAATGACAATGAAGACAACATTCCTCCTTCGGATAGTGTTGATGAGTTGGACAATGTTGATAGTGATGACGAGACCTATGATCCAGCTAATCTCAATCATGAAGATTATTTCTAATACATGTAATACTATGTTTTTTTTGTAATTATGTTTTGTTTATTTTTACATATATTTCTAATACATATATTACTATGTTTTTTGTAATTATGTTTTGTTCATTTTTGCACCTATTTCTAATTATGTCTTGTTTTTTCTTTTTTATTGCAGGTGATTGAACAAAGATGTCGGGCGACCGTCATAGGTCCGTGAACTTGTGATAGACTTGTGGATTTATTTGGATGGACTTGAGCACTTATTATTATATATGTGATATATATTATGATGGATGTGATATGTGCGGATGGATGTGTGGATGGATGAGATATATATATATATATATATATATATATATATATATATATATATATGTGTGTGTGTGTGATGGATAAAATATATATGTGATTAATGAGATATATATGTGATGGATGAGATATATATATGTGATATATGTTTGTATGAATTTATTTGTCATGATAGAATGTAAAAAAAATTACCGTTTTGGGTCACTTTGCCGAGTGTTGCACTCGGTAAAAGACCTCGTTGCCGAGTGCCATGGTCACAGCACTCGGCAAAGCTGGAAAAATGGGCGCTCGGAAAACCATTTTTCTAGCTTTGCTGAGTGCCATGACCATGGTACTCGGCAAAGATTTTTTTTAAAAAAATTCAAACTTTGCCGAGTGCCGACCAGAGGGCACTCGACAAAGATTTTTTTTTAAAAAAGAGTTCAAACTTTGCAGAGCGCAGGCCTAGGGGCACTCGGCAAAGAGTTTTTAGAAAAAATAAAACATCTTTGCCAAGGGCCGGATAGAGGGCACTCGGCAAAGAATTTTTTTTAAAAAAATAAAAAATCTTTGTCGAGTGCCTTCAGGGTTGGCACTCGGCAAAGCGACCGTCAACGGGGCCGGCGCCGTGACGGTCGCTTTTCTTTGCCGACTGCCCGATAAAAGACACTCGGCAAAGAGGGCTTTGCCGATCAATTTTTTGTCGTGTGTTCTTTGTCGAGTGCCGCACTCGACAAAGGCTTTGCCGAGTGCAATTTGGCCTTCAAAGAACCTGAATCCAGTAGTGAAAGGCAGTAGCTGACAACGCGAGATGAGAGGTTAGAAGTCATGTGCAGCTTTGCTTTCTTCCCCATGGCCCATCACTTCCAGAAGCAGAACGCACTTTGATCTGCCTAGCATGCATATGGGTACGTTCGCTCGTGGCTGCAGTCAGTTTCCCCCCTCTGTTTTCACGCGTCCCTACGTGGGTCCACACGGGGGTGTTCGGCTAATCTGGTCTCGGATTGTTTCAGCTTGTTGCAGCTTATTCTCTCTCACAGAATACTATTGAATCATCCAAAATCAATCGAACTACAGTGGAATAAGCTACCAGCCGAACACCCCCTTTGTCGCTCGCGCCACGCGGGGGCCCGCGTCACCCGCGCGAGGACTGCTCGCGCCGCTCCCGCTTACCAGGCGCATCCCATGTGCAACACCCGATCTACTTTTGAAACATCCAGATACAACCACTTGCACCGTAAAAAAAAGACAGATGAAACACTTAGAAACATGCATGCCATTGCAAACATACACACCATTTAGATAAAACGCTTGCAACATATGTGTGAAATATATGCAACATCCAGATAAACACACTTGCAACATACGTCTGAAAAAACAGATGAAACATTGAGGACAGACGCCTGCAACATAAGTGTACAACCATTGCAACATATGCAACATCCTAATCTACTTTTTGCAACATCTGTGTGAAACACTTGAAACATATCTCTAAAACATCTGAAACCTTTGAAATGTACACTTGCAACGTGTATCATATCCCGGTGCGGCATCCTCCGCCATCTGCATCGGGGCGCCATAGCCGTAGTAGGAGGCGAGGTCGGATGGGCTTCCACGCTAGGGCTCAGGGCTTCTCCTTGCGCTGGTGGCGCCTATCGGGGTCGTCGGGCGGGGCAGGCAACGAAGCAGGAGCAACGGCAGGAGCAGCAGGGCGGGCACGCGGAGCAGCGGCAGGAGCAGGCCGTGATAGATCGCTTCGGTGGATGAGGTAAGGCGCGGCAGCGATGATGACACAGAGGACGAGCGGGTGCTGGAGCAAGAAGATTGGATGGGAGGGGATCTATGGCGCAACCTGGATTTCACGTTGCCTGGCACGGGCATGAGTGGACGCCGTGACGGGGAGGCGGAGGGGTGGACGGCGCAGTGAACACCGTGACAAGCGGAGTGGGGAAGTTATTGGTCGCAGAGATGAGGGAGTATGGGAGCAGGCCGGTTGCCTGTTGGACCGGTCCGTTGCACAGACCCAAGGAGACAGCGTCCAGTCGTCCGAACGTCCTACCGAAGCATTAGTGTATGGGTTTCGGTTAATCTTCAGTCCGAAACGATTAAAAGGGATCGATAAAGATTTTAACTTGTAAGAGATAAAATCTCCCCTCAGTTCCATTAGATTAGTGATTAACCGAATAAAGGATGACTGCACGAAATTGATATGATTACTTTGCATGTTCATGTGGTAACATTATTACCACCCACTTCTATCCCGCTTCTAGGTTGGATGAGTTCGGCCATGCCCGAAGAAGGAAAGAACCATTTAAACACAGGCTTTTATAAAAAGATTTTGCATTTTCCTCAAAAAGAAAAAAGATTTTGCATGCCGAGAGTCTGGCATAAAATTTCGTCAAAAAAAGAGTCTGGCATAACAACACACCCAACAAATCACGCCCTTTATACTATACTATACTATTGCAGCCACCGATGGATTAGAAAATATTGGCATCAAGAAAAGTAGCTGCCCCGATGCTTTGTGAAAAGAGGCGGAGGAGAAGGGGGAACAACTAGTGATAAAGCTGGCTATTTTATTTTGGGGCGGGCCTCACACTCTCAAGTCACACCACACTCTGTGCATTGATGCTTGCACATTGCGATGAAAAGAAGAGCAGAAGCACCGGCGGCACGTGGCAGGAGATGATCGTCCCGTTCGGCTGGCTGAAACGGTTGAAAAACACGATTCCGACTGGTTTGTTGTAAAAAAAAATACTAATTTTGGCTAATTTATTGTAAGAAAAAAAATATTATTTGACTGTTTTAATAAACAGTAATCTGAGAGGGGAACCAGCCGGCTGGCTGGATCTGAACCAGACCAGCGAACGGCCTGAATTTTGTAAGCCTCGCTCACGCTTTGTATTTTACTTTGACGAGAAAAAATAGCATTACAAACATAAATACTTTTGTATTGTGGGTTATGGGAGTGTATATATATATATATACTTTTTGAAAACTCGAGCAGTATTTATGTTGTCAAAGTTAGGAAATGATGACAAATCTACGACTGTAGCAGTAGTCGAAAAGGCAGCGGTGGTCGCACTGCCATGGTCAGTGCCATCCGTACCGAGAGGCAAAACATGTTGGCCTTTCTCCTTTTTTTTTGCCCTTTTGGAGGAAAACAAGACTGGCGTCACGTCAAGACGGTTTTCATTCCTGTCCCGACAGTGACTATTGTGGAAAAACTGAGACGCCAAAAATTACGGTGGTACACCAAACTCATGTTTAATTTGCGGTGTCCTAGCCATATTACCCCACAAAACTCGTTCTTGTAAAAGCAGGTGGGAGAACGTGGTGAGTGAGTGGTCACAAAAGCAGGCTTATCCTTTTTCATTTGCAAAATTCTATTACCTCTCTTCGTTCTATACTGTACTAGGTTTTTTTTGAGGGTTTTCGTAACTTTTACTGTGTAATATCTAGACAATATATATTACGTATATGAAAAGTCAAACCAAATTACAATTTGGAATGAAGGGAGTAAGTTTCAATATTACGCTAATGCAATTAATATAATTGATTAATTGGTTTTATTGAAAAGAATCCGTCTCTTACATCCTGCTTTCAACGGTGTATACCTTGTTGTTAGTCGTTAGCCATCACGTCATATTTTCTTGCCGGTTGTTTAGTTTTTTTTTTAAGTTAGTTGGTCATTGCAACTGTAGCATAAAGCGAGTGAGGGCCCAGCCCCCACTCAAAGTTTGCAATACAAGGAAAATTAGACCCTTTTTACTCTAGCTGATTAAGCAAAGTGCTTGTAAACCCTCAATCAAATTTAATCTTAGCTCCGCCCCTGCACACTTTGCTACCATCCTGACGTACACGCGATGCAATGTAATAGAAGATTTTCACAGTAACTTCGGTCCAGTTGTAAGGACTTTTCTCTATTGCAAGCCATATTTTCTCTAAGCTAATCATAGTAGATAAAGTTAGTAATAATAAATAACCAAACATGTCATTTAAGATAACATAGCTTCACAAACAGTTCATTCAGTAGGAAGGTATCTATAGTGATTTAAAATAAAGAATGTCCAAGACCTCGTCCAAAACTAAGGCACGGGAGTCTTCAGGCCCCGGTTTGATATCATCCATAATTGTGTTAGCTAGAAGATACAAGTTGATAACTATCTTTTTAGCTAGCTAGGTGATATATAGGACATTGACTAACCTATTAATTAAGGATCCAAACGGTTGGATCTCAGCTAACTTTTAACAGCTAACTCCCTTAGCTAACTATTAGTTATGTTAACTGGAGAAAGCACTGAGGGCGCATTTGGTTTCTTTGTCTGCTACCTTGCCGCGGAGATATCTAAGCGAGTCTAGCTGTTTGGTTTTCTTGCCTTCCTATCTCGGGTTTGTGCTAGCGAGATTTCTTTTGCTTTTGTGGAAGATCCAAAATGGCTCGCCGAAAAGAGCAAGCTTCTCGTTGCTTGCGCTGACAGGGCAAGGTGAGGCCACGCATAGGCAAGTTGGCACTGGTAACCAGCCTGTTCGCTTGCTCGTAAACGATCGTAAATTTTCAGTCAGGAACAGTGTTTTTCTCTCACACCAAACCAGCCAGCAGTAAATAATCCACGATACGATACGGCCTCCCGAACAGGCTGAACTAAGGGCGCGTTTGGCAAGCAGGAACGTTTCAAATTCTGCTGTGAAACCCGGGAATCGATGCCAAACGAAATAAGGCGCACCATTTCGTTCCACAAACGAAACGATTCTCATTTTTTACACTACGCTGGTGAAACGGCCAAGGAGTAGTTTTGATCGATTCAGTTTCTTCCCTCTTCTCTTTATTAGCAATTGTATTTTTTTTCCATTCTCCTTTCTAAGTGCAACAAACCAAAATGAATCGTATTTAAGTAGATCTTCACCCACAAAAAGTTCTAATTTTTTAAGCATGTTTTTATTTATATTATTTTTTATATAAAAAAGAATTTCTTTAGGAATCATAATCCAGCCCACCGGTCAAACGATCTCACAAAGTGATTCTGATTCATCGTTTGAAACGTTTCTTAAGAGAATCCAAAACGTTTCTACAAGAATCTAAATTTCTACCAAACACACCCTAAACTTGCCCTGAGTATCTACCTGTTAGCTATAGGATCAAACATGCGCTTGGTCTTTTACTATTTACCGTCTCCATGACCTCCATTCCATGTGACAGTAAACAGTTTGTCATAAGATAATCACCCACAGTAACTACATGAGTACCCGTCAACTTTCGGAAGGTACCTGTGCACTTCACTTCACTTCACTTCACCATACCGTACATGTAGACTGTAGACTAGTACGGAGTATACGTTGCACAGCCTTCCCTCCAGCCTCCACCGGTCGCTCCCGTCCCGGACTAGCCCTGTTCGTTTGCAGCGTGCCCGAATAGGGCCCGGCCGGCTCCCAGTCTCCAGTCTCCACCGGGCCGGGGCTGGCCACCCCCAACTGCATCCGCCGCCGCCGCCATCGCCATCCATCGCATCGCATTGCTGGCTGCCCGGTAGCCGCCGTACCGCACCAAGAAGCTTCTTCTACTTCTCTTCCTCTCCTTCCCTCCCACATTTCAAAAGGAGCTAACTAGCGCATCGGCCGGCTGGCGAGCCGACGAGATAGCTCAGGTGCCTGGCTGGCTGCCTCCCTTCCCTCCCCCGCTTCTTCCAGAACCCCCTCGCACGCCCGCTCTGTCACACCCGAGCCCGTAGCTGCGCCGTAGTCCGTCCGTGGCTCCGTGCCACCCCCAGGGCCCAGGCCAGCCAGAGCCAACCGGGAGAGGCCACGCAGAGGGGTCGTGGCGGCTTGCTTGCTCTGCCTCTGCTCGCCGCCTCGCCAGCCAGTGCCCATGCCGCGGATGGCCAAGCTGCTGCTCAAGCTGCAGGCAGTGGCGGCGGTGGACAGGAGGCACGGCCCCGGTCCCGGTCCCGGCCGCCGCCACCCGCTCGCGCCACGCCACGCTCCCGCCGCCACCAGATTCGTGCCCTCCTGCCGCGCCCTCTGCCTCCTCGCCCTCGCGGCCGCCGCCACCACGCTCGCGCTGGCGCTCACGCTCCAGAATCATCGTCTCGGCCCCGCCGACCCTTCCTCCTCCGCCGCCGCCATCTCGCCACGGTAAGCATCCCGTTCCCACCATGGCCAACCTCACCCCGCCACGCTTCCATGCTGCTCCTGCACTCCACTGCTAGCCAATCCAGCAGTCAGTCTGCCACTCACCCGCGTTCTCCCGTTCCATTTCCAACGCCCGCCGTCTCCGCAGCGGCGGCTTCGCTGTGGTGATCAACACGTGGAGGCGCCCAGCGCTGCTGTGGAGGTCGGTGGCGCACTATTCCGCCTGCGGGGGCGTCGACGCCGTCCACGTGGTGTGGAGCGAGCCGCGGCCGCTGCCGCCGGAGACCCTGCGCGGGGGCGTCCTCGGCCTCAACGGCACCCGGCGCGGCGGCGCGGGCGTGCGTTTCGAGATCAACGACGCCGACAGCCTCAACAACAGGTTCAGGCCCATCCGCGGGCTCGTGGCGGACGCCGTCTTCTCCGTCGACGACGACCTCATCGTCCCTTGCTCCACGCTGCGCTTCGCCTTCTCTGTGTGGCAGAGCGCGCCCTCCGCCATGGTCGGCTTCGTGCCGCGGATGCACTGGCTTACCAACCCGGTATGTTTTGAATCGATTGGTTGGTGTAGTTACAAGCGAGTACGTCATATTGGATTTGTATTCCAACACGAGAAATTTGTTTTGTCTGAATTTGAAAGTGCCTGCTCGTAGGTCTTATGTTCAAATTTGAATTGTTGGTTTGACACAAATTAAATAGGAATAAGTTTGAAGTTTGCATGGACATATGAAGGATATATGTTAAAAAAGGAGCAATTCTTAACTGGAGTTGTTTCTTCTGCAGAGAGGCAGTGAAGAGGAATACCGATATGGAAGCTGGTGGTCAGTTTGGTGGACAGGGACATACAGCATGGTTCTTTCCAAAGCGAGTTTCTTCCACAAGAAGTACTTGGATATGTATACCAACCAAATGCTACCGTCCATTCGCAAATATGTGAATGAAAACAGGTGCAACTCCTACCTCTCTGGTTCACCATTTCTAGAAAATTGCCTTCGGTTATGTTATTGGGCCCTATGTTATTATGGTGCTGTCAGGGATTGGCATGTGTAGTGTAGCACTCCATGGATCTTACTCTTTCGCTATGCTAACGCTTGGCAGGAACTGTGAGGATATTGCAATGGCTTTTCTTGTTGCAAATGCTACTGGAGCTCCACCTGTATGGGTGCAAGGTCAGTGAGCACTGAGCGCCCTTTTCATCAAGAAGTAAAGTTTTTTTTTCTTCGAAAAACGGCAAGAGAGTTGCCGAATTAGCTGAATTTGTCTACTTCTTGCATCGATAAATTTCATCTTTGGAGAGTGTGTTTATGTTAATGGATATTAGTTAAAACATAGTTAGATAGTCTGTGTTAGTCTTTTTTTGTTGTTTGCCCGTGACAAAGTTTATCAGCCACCGTAGGATCTTGGGACCTTATCCTTCGTTTGGATTCAGAGGGACAATGACCTTTCATACTATTTTACTTACAATTAGGAGGACTATGTAGTTTTTATATTGCTTGACCACATGAGTTGTTGCTTGGCTGTAGTGAAATTTAACAATTGATGAAGCCACTGTCACTTTCATAATTTCCTGAACTTCCCAGCTTCTAGCATAAGGAAGTTACTGTAGGTTATCTGAAACTTCCTTGGTCTTTTTCTGCTTGGCCGTTACTTGAATTGACAGCAACCTTGTGTAGCAATTGAATAATCCTCTGCCAAAAAAAAAAGGATTGGCTTGGCATCAACATAGAAACAGAACAACTAGCCATATTGACTATTGAGATAGCAGATAGCACATATGCTATCAGTGGCAGAGGGAAGGCGGCAAGGGAGGGGGGACCCCTAAGTTAGTGTAATTTCCATTGATTTTTTTTAATTTGGATCATTTTTTTTATGAAATTTGCACTGGTGTCCCCTCCCTCTAACAAAATTCGCATTTCTGGCTCCACCGCTATATGCTATCCAACCTGTTATTGGTTTCATTCAGGAGTATCTTTCTCACATCCATGTTCTTGATATCACCGCAGGAAGGATATTTGAGACTGGGTCGAGCGGCATCAGCAGTTTGAAAGGCCATGCCTTGCAGAGATCAAGATGTCTCAATGCGTTCACCGCCATGTACGGCCATATGCCCCTCGTAGCCACCACAGTCAAGGCTGTGGACAGCCGCAGGAGCTGGTTCTGGTGATATATGTGCCTCTTGTTTGGCCCTCTTTTATCTCCTTTTGTTTCACTTTTCTCCTTGGGTGCATCCTAGCCATATTACAAGGCTAGTGTGTCTGTGCATAATTCATTCGCACCTAAGAACACAGGCTATATATTGTACACATGAAATTCAAACACAGTGATTATATTCATATTATTGATGGAGTTAGTTACTATAGTTATCTATTTGCAAGGATATTGTTTATGTTTGTATGTATGACAGTAATTAATTGACAAAATGAAATTTATGGGGTGGTGGTGGACTATGTTGTGCCACTTTACCTGCCAACTAAGACCCTGATGTTGTTCAGTGTTCAGTGCTTGCCTGTTGCCTCTGAGCTAACCAAGCTAACTTTTATGTGGCTGTGACGGCCGAAACAAGATAGTGGGAGGATAAGGGGACTCTTTCGTTGGGCCAGCGCTGCATGCTAGTTCCTTCCTTTCCTTGGTGTTTTTTGTCCACAGCCCCTAGCGCCTGCTTCTTCCATCTGCCTCTTGCTGCGGCTGCGGCTGCTTCCTGTGCCGATCACACGATGGTGTCCATTGTCGCCGAGGCATGGGCGCTCGCCGGATGCGGCCCGGCGTCCAAGGCGGCGGCGGTGGTGCAGGAGTTGCCGGTGCAGCAGCATCCTTCTGCTGCAGTAGCAGGAGGGAAGACCAAGAAGAGAGCCGTGTCGTTCAGAGGCGTCAGCAGCGGCGGTGCCCAGGACCACCGGCGTGAGGCCGCCGTCGTCGTCGGCCGGCGGCGCGGCCTCGCGTCGTGCGCGCTCGCCGCCCTCGCTGCCTCGTTCTCCCCGCTCGCCGCTGACCGCGCCGCGCGAGCCCTTGTCCTCGAGGAGGACGACGACATCGAGCTCCTGGAGCGCATGAAGGAGGACAGGAAGAAGCGGCTGGAGAAGCAGGGCATCATCAGCTCCTCTGGCACCGAGACCGGTCAGTCTTAGTCAGTCAGCGCACACTCTGCTTCATCAGATCATGCAGTTGCTGTTTTTCTTTCTCTCCCTTTATTTACGATGAAACAAGAAGATCTCTGAAGCTTTGCTCCAGCAGTAACAATGCTGTAGTTTGATCTACAAAAACCACAGGACATTTGCAGGACCTCATCTACAAGCTGAGCAAAGTTGGGCAGGCCATTGACAAGGATGATCTCCCAGCCGCAAGCAGCGTGCTGGGACCAAGTTCAGATGCCCAGTGGGTGCAGAACATCAATGCAGCTTTCTCCAAGGTTCTTCCTCTCAAGCCCATTCTTACTTTACTAGCTCAGTTGCTTCTCTTCTACACCTACATTCTTTTCATCTGTTTTGACCTGTGTGTTTATAACAACAGTTCAGCTCAAGCCCAGAGGAGAGGAGCGTGGTTGACAGCTTCAACAGCTCACTGGCCACATTGTTTACATCAGGTAGTACATGTGCAGAAGGCCTACGGCTCTTTTCTGAACTTTTCATCTACCAGTGATCCATCCATGCTTTTGTGCCAGTATGAATGAATCTGACAGGTTTCATGGATCCTCTGGTTTCAGTGAACAAGCTCGACGCTGAATCCTCCAAGTCGGCGTTCGTGTCTTCTGCGACGGCGTTGGAGAAATGGATTGCGTTAGCCGGACTGGGTGGCCAGCTCAAAGGCTACTGATGTGAGGGAAGCACCGGCTGTTGTATGTATGGATCCGGCATTTGTGAATCTCCTAAAGAGGGTACCGTAACCGAGAACTGAATTCAGATAAGCGTCCTAGAACAACACAGCAGCATTCTGATCAATCAAGAAACTGGGATTATTTTTGAGACTGTGTTATTACCGTAATAGGAAATGAAGTTGTCTTGTATTTTGTTGTCCGGTGTTACTTTTGAAATTCCAACAAGCAGCTGATGGCGAGTTTTCTTATCCAAAACTTGGTGCCCAGATTCTTAACACTGGAGAGAGAGCGGTGCTGCTCGTTGTAGTACAGTAATAGTACACAGAAAGTATGGTCCAAAACAAAACGTAGCGACTGCCGGCAACAAGATTCAGAAACCAACTGTACATCCAAAAGTCCAGCACAACAAGGTCTCTCAAAATGCAAGCAGTGCCGCTTCATGTGCGGACAACAGCAACTAAGAGGTAAAGGGTTCTAAAAAAAACAAATATGAGTGAAAACTAAAAACATAACATGCAGGCACCAATTTCTGTGCCACTATGTTAAAGCCTCTTAAAGCAAGGCTAATAATACAGACGGTTTGTTGGCTGTAAGGTTTCTTGCAGCCTTCTCTCAACCCACTCATATAGTAGTTAGCTCTTTACAGTTAAGACATGGCCCACTTGTCTCTCTCATAGACTTTCTTTGTTCTTGTGCCCAAGCCGGCTGTAAGCTTACAGCCCGCTTCTTCCCTCTCTCCTCCACCTCAGCATTTAGTCGGCTTACAGCCTGCTATTATACTTGCTCTTAGGGCAGTCCCAATAGTGTATTGATGATGGTTTCTATCCTCATTAAATGACTTGTCACGTAGGTAAAATGCTGACATGGCAACGTAATTAAGGAAGAAAGAGAGCAAAAATCATAGAAATGGTTTCCTCATGAAGAAATCAGGTCTTCTCTTGATCCAATGTACCAAGAAACCATAAAATCGTCATTGGAGAGAAATCACCCGTTTCCAGGGGGCTCGTGCCACACTCGCATTGGAGAAAGAAGATTACATTGAGAGAGAAAGAGAAAATAATTATTACACAAAGATACCTTCACTGTGAAAGATAGTTTTTATAGATGATTTTTTGTGCTATGAAAACCGCATCAGTGCGTCCCAACGAGAAACTCCTAGCTATTTGATTACATGGAGGAGAGAGATCACCAGAGAGTCTGGTTGCTGGCGACGAGTTCGTCGCCCATTTCGCACGTGTCCCGGTGATTTTTTCTGTCTCTAGGTTGGTGGCCCACTCCTGTCTATGTTGTCGGACTGATAATTTTTTTATTTGTTTATTCCCACTCGCCTAGCGATTTGTTTCCCCTCATTGAGGACGCCATTATCTGCCTACTATACTAATCATTGCACATAATGTCATCCAAGCTAAAGAAATCATCCGTAGCAAGGCACAGGCATATTTACTCGTTCACAATAAAATGTAAAAAAAATGATCCATAAATCTGAATAAATGTTTATCGGATGAAACAGGAAATTCTCTTAAAAATATATAATTAACGTCTACTCATGATATCCTGAAAACTAAAAATATAATATTTTTTCTCCCATTGCAATACACAGCAACCTACTAGGCTATGTTTAGTTCCACCAAAATCCAAACTTTGGCACTATATAAAAAGAAGATTTTCCGTCACATCAAACTTGCGGTATATATATGGAGTACTAAATGTTGATGAAATCAAAAACTAATTGCACAGTTTGGTTGTACTTTGCGAGACGAACGTTTTGAGCCTAATTAGTCAACGATTGGACAATTATTACCAAATGCAAACGAAATGCTACATCGTACTACAGCGATCTACAGTGAATCAGGAGCCGCCAACTTCGGCGAACTAAACGCGGCCCTAGTTAACTATGAAGCCTATTTGTCGTGACAATCCAGCACACATTGCAAATCCCACAGGAATTTTCTTGCCGCCTGACGAAACTCCAATGGGCCGTGGATAAGGAATTGGTATCCCAAGATAATGTAGGTGTTGAGTCCTCAATCCCCAGAGCTGATATTTGATTTGATTCTCCCTCATCAAACACTTCTTCACCCATCTGCAACTTCCTCTAGAGGAAACATGATTCACAAAAAAGAAAAGTTAGAACAATATGAAGTAGAAAAAAATAAAAGGGGTGAAGTGCAGCTGTAACAATGACATGGATGATCACTCCGATGCTAAAATCTTATACTTGTTAGTTACCCTCTCCATCCCAAATTATAAGTCATTCTAACGTTCTTGGAGAGTCAAAGTATCTGAAATTTGACCAAATTTATATGATAAAATAATAACATTTATGATACCAACTAAGCATCATTAGATTATTCATTAATTATATTTTCATAGTACCTATTTGATGTTATAAATCTTTATAATTCTCCCTACAAGTTTAATCAAACTTGAGATGCTTTGAGTCTCCAAAAAAGTTAGAACGTCTTATAATTTGGAACGGAGTAAGTATGTCTACTCTAACAAAATTCTCATTTAACAATGAGATAGATGATCACAAATCCAAAAAGTCCTACACTTGTTAGTTATGTATGTGCTACTCTAGCAAAATTCTCATGCTCTTTAATTTTAAGGATTGGCTTCTTTTTATTTTACAAATTTTTGCAACTGCAGCTGCTAAATAAAGCTGAAATAAAACAGTAACAAAACTGATGGAAAATATTGCCCAAACAGCCAATAGAACTGTGGATATGCTTGAATCTTTCCCGTCACCACCATCATGAAAGTCAACACTTTCTAGAGTTACTTGACTGCACCAGTTGGTTCTTCCCCGTTAGTAAGGTGTCGGTGCAGAATGTGACAACTACTAAATATTTGTAGTTTTGTCGTACGTTGTGATCGGAGGTGGCCTAGCACTTAATGACACAGGATTTATACTGATTCAAGCAACGTGCCCTACGTCCAATTTGGGTCGGTCAGTGACTTTATTCCTGAGCTCAGGTGCTCGAAGTTTGCAGTGGGGTTACAAACAAGAAGAAGAAAGATAGGGTGTACAAGAGATCCGGTAGGCTCTGATCGGAAGGGCCGAGAGCGACAGGAGCTACGCAATGAGCTAAGTGTTCAAGCGTGTGCTTGAGGTCTGAACCCGACGATTCCAAGGTTGTGGATTAGTGAACTTGGTGGATCTAATGAATCTAAGAAAGGCTCTAGAAAAGCTCTTCAAAAAAACTTCTTCTTTTGGAGGGAGCGCATCCCCTTTTATAGATAAGGAAGATGGTTTTACAAGTGAGAGGGTGAGGGTACGTGTGTTACTGAGCCTTGTTGCCTATGCTGGTGGGTACAAGATAATGGTAGGCGTCCACAACACTGTTGATGCCACTGTAGAATGTCAGGTGCATGTGGGAGGTTGCGTTGCCTTCTTCAGGAATGGTAGACGTCTGTACCTGCAAATACTGTTCGATGTCTAGAGGCATGTGAGGAGTTTTACCACGTTCACCTGGTACGGTAAAACCCGACGCCCACAACACTATCGATGCCCAGAGGCACGTGGGGGGCCTTACCGTATGGGAGTTAACGGCGCCTACAATACTGTAGAGGAAAATGTCGGCGCCTACAATACTATTTGTGTCAGGGCGGTTGTAGAGTACTGTTCCTGCAGGCGTACAGGGTATGGTCCTTGGTATCATGGTTTGACTTGTGCGCCCTGGCTTGCTCTCTCCGTTCGTCCCTGGTACCTTCCGAGTGGGCATCCCCGGTCGGATGGCCCCGGTCGGCTCTGGTTGCGCCAGTCAGAGAAGAGCGGTGAGCAGGGTTTCTGCGAACCCCGGTCGGAGACACGGGGTCGGAGTCGGAAGTAGTGCTTGGGCCAGGCCTTCCGATCGGAGAGGCCGTCCGGAGACGGCTGGAGTCCGAAGCGAGCGCTCCAGTTGGAGAGGTGGGCCGAAGTGGTCGACGAGCGAGCGTTGTCCCTCTTCGGTCAGACCTTCCGATCGGTGACTGGACCGTCCTTCCGGACTGTTGTTTTTAGACTTCTGGGCCGGCCCATGAGTTACGTGCTGTCTGTTTGGGCCGAGCCTTAGCTTGGAAACCGGTCCCCTAGGGACCCCGGGTTTATAAACCCGGCACAAGAATTCCAACAAATTTGTCTAACTAGTTAAGACAAAAAAACTAGTAACTAGAGTACGTGGTAAGAAAGAAAGGTTGGAACTGTACACTTTTATAAGTTGTGTTTCAGTTTGAAGAAGTCTAATTTCACAAGCAGATTATATCCACCGCACCAGTATAATTTCAACGTGCTTCTAATGTTATGTCAATCTTCTACCAATTGACAATAAAACATAACAGAAACTACAGATAAAATCTAGTTTTGAAGGCATTGTCATATAAAGATAGAAAAGGCTGGAACTGTACACTTTTATAAGTTGTGTTTCAGTTTGAAGAAGTCTAATTTCACAAGCAAATTATATGCACTGCACTTGTATAATTTCAACGTGCTTCTAATATTATGCCAATTTTCTACCGATTGACAAAAAACTATAACAGAAACGTACTACAGATTAAATCTAATTTTGAAGGCATTGTCATATCAAAATTATACAATTTATTTACAATAACAGATGGAGGTCATACCATCTTCTTCTCTAGGAAGTAGCTCTCATGTGGGTAGCGCAGATGCGTGCGTGAGGAAAAGGTTGGCTTGGGAATTCGAACACAGAGGAGAAGTCCACTTTGAATGTTGGCGGAGAACTCATAATATCCTTGGATTTCCCACTTGTCAATTGTCATGCTCATCCTTGTACTCAAACTCGGTAACGAAGGCCTTGTTTAGATCACCTCCAAATTCTAAGTTTTTTCACTCTCTCTTCATCACATCAATTTTTAGACGCATGCATAGAGCATTATTGCATAGAGCATTATGACAGGACACCTGGGCGTGAGTCGTCGCTGCAGCTTCGGGTCACCCTTGGCGATTGGAAGTCTGTCCAACAAGTCTGGGATGCACAAGGATGGCCCCTTCTCCCAGAACCAGTCCTGGGTCAGGGGAAACCTGAGTCTCCATGTCGTGAGCATTGCCCTGTCGTCCATGCAGACGAAAACCATATGCTGAGGATCCACAAGGGACATGGAGCGTGAGTGCTCGGCCTCTCTCCGCCGGTCAGGTATGATAGTACATTCCTCGGGCAACGGGATGAAGTGGAACACCAGCAAGTCATCATCTGCACTGCCGTCGGCGAGCCTGTGGATGCCATTGCAGACCAAGATCCCTGTCCAGAGGTCAACCCAGCAAAGAGCGGTGGTTCCAGCTGCCAACACCATGTTTGCACGGAAGGAGGAGTAGGCGGCGGCGGCGGCCGTGTCTTTGCTGCTGAGCGGGGAGGGGGAGCACCACCTCCTTCTGGATCCACTGGTCTGCAAGTGGGCCGGAGCCAGTAGACCACCACATGAACAGAGTTGCCTTGTTTGAGAAGCCGCCGAGGTCGTCGTCTTTACGGCGGCGGAGGTAGAGCTCGACGAGGACGTAGAGCCCATGTCTGCTCTGGTGTCGTAGGATGCCGATGCCGATGCCGAACCCGGATCCAATGCTGCCGTGGGACTTGGTGGTAAAGCAGCTGGGAGGCAGCGGCGGGATGATGGCAATCGAGTTCGCACAGGTGTCGATCACCAGGTAGCACCCTGTGGAAGACAAACCGGAAAGGTAGTTGCCGAAGTGGAGCGCGAGATAGCCGTCGTGACAGCTCGAGATGAAGCCGGTCATCGGATAACCCCGCAGGTGATGGCCGGGCGGCCAGGAGATGGCAAGCGTCAAAGGGGCCACGCCTGGGGGTGCGGGGAGCTCAGCAGGGAGACGTAGGTCGATGCCGTCCAGCACCTCGGGGTAGTTGGCGGAGAGGCTGAACGTCACCGGCTCCTTGTGCATCCTGCTGCCGCCGCCGGAGCCGGAGGCTTTGCGCTCGCGCAGGATCGCGAACGCCGGCTCCTCGACCTCCGCCCGGTACCGCCTCGTCTCTGCGTCGAGGGCGCTATGTTCTTGGGCGTCCCTCTGCCTTGGGCTGCTGCACGGCGGGAGGGCCTTGAGCACGGAGGCTACCCTCAGATCCAGAGGCTGGGCTCCCATCTCTTGGATCATCTCTTTTAGTTCGTCGGTGACTCGCACGTAGCGGTCTACCAGCACTTCCATGGCGGCTGCTGCTGCGAAGGATCGATCGATGGATCGAGATGGCGGGCGACGACTCAACTGGCTCTACCTAGTAGATAGATTAGATTGATTTGCATGCAATCGTATAAATAGCGTTGTTATTTGGGATCGGTTTCGAGACGTACGATTTTGTATGAGATCGATCAGATAACCCCACTCATCCGATTCATGGAAACTACCGATTTTGTATCTCTCTTCTTTTCAAGGTTTGATCTGATTCTGATCCGATCCGTCGTAGCCCCTCCAGTCAGCCTGTCACCGAATCAGAATCAGTCCCGCTGTCCCGCCAGCCCTTACGACTCTCGATCCCCACCTCTTCAACCATTCTGCCAATTCAGATAGCGGGAAGCAGCATATACAATAGTACAACTCATGGTCTAAATCTTGAATTCAGAATTCAGTTAGTATTGATAAAATTAGTTTTACAAGCCAAGCAGGGAAATTAGCCAAATTAATGCTGATGCGAACAACGCCGCTCCTAATGTTTCTTACAGAAGCACGGCAATGTACACGGCACGACAACGGCACCATCAGAGAGCATGCTGGAAGACCCAACCCATTATGCGTTCTGATGGGCTAGACAACCCACCAAACCCAAAGTCTCAAACTATCACAATATAAGAGGCGAAAACTAGAAAAGGAACAGCTAGATCAAAAGATCCTCAAGTTCTTCATCAATGCAGATGTGACTGCCCATGAGCGTATGTACAAATGGCCCGTGTGCTGTGCGTGACCGCTCAACCTGCAGAGGAAGAAAACCATGTAAATATCCTAACTACATTTGCTTGTTGAACAAATGCTTTTACTCTAGGGTCAACACGTGAAGATCGGAGAATGCAGTATATGCTGTATTCATGGGGTGGTTATGAGAAAAAAGGAAGGAGGATGAATCACCTGTATGGTCTCCCCCTGTCGAATCGGAGAAATTTGTTTCAGGAGTGAGAAATGGTGTTATTTCTGGGGGGAAAAACCAAAACAAGACAAATAACTTACACAGCAGAGGGGGAAGACAAAAACAAGTAGGCACTCAAAATTCGGAAGAAAGAATTAACAAATCTCACTGGAAGGTACCTGCACTTTGGTTGAAATCATCTGCCAAGTCTGAGAAGATGAAGTTTTGGGGCATTTGGTTCAAGAAGCTAAATGATGATGATTCCATATCCAAGATCGAATCATTCAGTGGTTGCCCATTCAACTCTGAGCTACTAAAAGATCCACCACCAGATGCATCACCTATTGACTGGCATGATTCCAGGAAAGTATTCCCACAGAAAGCAAAATCAGCATTACTCGAATAGCAAGACTCAGTCTTTATTGCTGCACTTGTCTCATTGTCTACACCATACAGCACAGCAGTTGCATTCTGGTCTGACTGTAGACTAGCTGAAGCATCTATTCCATTATGAAGACCATGCAAGTCTTTACTAGCATTAAGCAATTGATTGCCAGATGGTGTGCCATTTATTATACCACTTGAACTTCCATTGTGCATTATACCATCTGGCATTGCAGATCCAGGAGCAGTCTCTGGCAAAAAGCATGGATTTTGCTTCACTGAAACAAGTAAAAAATGTGGCCATGTTAAAATGACAGACAAGGAAGCTAGCAAAAGGTCAACTTATCAGCAAGTGAAAGAAGAGTGGAAACTTGAAAGTGGCAATAAGATCTCATGAACAAAAACAAAACTTCAAACGAATGAATGACAGACTTGTAGAGCTCATACAATGGTTAAATCACTTTGCAAAGTAACATGTATGCCTGAGATTCCATCATATTGTTACAGGACTTCACTCGGCAAATCAGAAAACTCAGTTAAATAATGATGAACAATCCCTGATAAGAAGGTTGGAAACAAAGGTCTTACATAGGTTGGAGTTAGAGCCATTAGGAAGACACATAGAAGGGATCTCTGAAGAAAAATCTTTATTCATAACCGCGAACTGATCCTGAAGAAGCCTGTTGAAGACCATTATTTGATTCTTAAGGCTTAGCCTCATATAGTATGCCTCGAAAAACAAAGGATTTTGTTGCTCAAGTTGTCGCCAAACTGATAAGAGAAAAAAGCACCAATTAGCTAGCAGCCATAAGAGATTTCTTTAAGAAAAAAAAATAACCACAAAATGCAAGGCTGGAGGTGAGCATTATTGGAAATTCTGAGAGTATCAGCGAAGCAAATTGAACTTCATAAACTAATTTTCACTACCATAGGGGGGGGGGGGGGGGGGGGGGGGGGGGGGTGTTAGAAATGGAACTTGGTGCCCAGCTATCCAGTTTGTCATTAAGGTAGGATAATGGGTCTAACAATTTTTTACACATGATAGTTGCTAATACTGAGCCTGACATAAGTTTGTGCAAGGATGGATGTTTTTCATTATCCTAGTATATAAGAATATTAGAAGGCACCTATCGAGATTTCTAGAATACATGTTTGCCACTGAATCAGTACATTTGGGGGAGCATATGACAACAATTAATACAAGGGTGAAGAGAATTGTTTACTCAAAACATTGTACAGAGACTAAAAGGCTCAGCTATTGTTGTAAAGCATTATTATATCTGTATTGCATCATAGTACAGAATCACAGTTGTAACATTAGACTAACAGTAGAGCCAGATATGCATGAAGTAGCTTTGGACCAACTTCTTGCAAGCAAGAGAAATTAGTCATCTCACTGTACGAGAGGAGAACAGTGAGCTTTACCAAGTTCAGTAATGCAAGGCTCTATCTTTGAGTGGTGAGAGAGGGCATCAACCACTTCTTTCTGGTCCATGTACATCTGAAGGCAGCGCTCTATAAGATTCTGGACCTGTGTAACAGGAATCATCATCTGATCAATCCATCAAAATAAATACGTATACACAAACTCTTTTAAGCGCTATTCGGGCTTCCGGAAAACAGATACTCCGTACTAAGCAAAAAAAGTTCACAGAATACAGGATTCACCGAAACCGGTTGCCTGTGAGCACCGCAAGTGGGCAACAAACTCAACACATGATGAATACACCAGACCAGAGTACCCTAGACTCTTAGATGTGTAGACCCTTGGAGTTCCTCCCAAACCCTAGATTACCAATTTCGACATGCCTGCCTGTTCCTTGAGAGGAGCACACACGACACGAGTCGGTACCGTACCAACAGTCAGCAAAGCCCGGGAGCAAAGCAAAATCGCAAGAAACAGCAACAATTAAATCCCCGTGAAGGGAAACGAGCTGGTAGCTAGGTAAGTGACGAACCCACACAGACTAGGAATGAATGCAACAGAGGCGATGAACTACTGACGAGGCGTATACCGTTGAGACAGACGGGAATTCGGGACTGACCTTATGGAGCACTTCCTCGCTCGCCATGCCGGACGCCAGCCTTCCTCTTCCTCCTCCTCTTGCTGGCCTAGCGGCGGGGTGCCACCTCCCGCTCCTTCGCAGGTAAAGCTCCTCCCTCCTATCTCATGCAGCAGCAGCAAAAGAGACGGGACGAGCGAGACAAATTAGCCCCCACGGAAGCCGAGAAATTCGACGGAATTCTAGCGGACGGGTCGTGCCGTACCTGCCCTGCTTCGACGCCGACGCCGCCGCGGACGGGAATCCCAGCCTGCCTGCTCCGCGAGGAGAGGAGGGGAGGAGGAGAGCGGCAGGCGGGCGGACAGCAGCTCGGTCTGTGTGAGTGTGAGTTCTGTGCGATCAGTCAACCAATCCACTTCCACTAGGAAGGGAAGGGAGGAAGGCTGCGAGCGAGCGAGGTGGGTTGGGGGGAAAAAGGAAGAAAGGAAAAGGAGGAGGGGGTGCGTGCTGCGGTGGTGGAGCCGTGGAGGAGAGCGAGAGCCGGCCGAGAGCCCCTGTTCCTGTTCTGGAATCCGGGGCACCAGAGCCACTGCCCCCCACCCTCTATTGGCTCAGAGAATATTTGATACTGCACCCAGCACCACCACTCTTCTCTTTTCTGCTCTGAATTTCTTTTCTTTCCTGGCTTGTTTATCTTTTCATTCAGGCCAGGCCACTAGTACTGATTAGTGATTACTGAATCTTTTTGCAGAGTTATTATTTCACTGCTTGTTTATCACTTTATTGTAACCAGCTCAACTCAGAGCCTCAGACCAGACTACCAGAGACCAAACTTTGGGCTTGATTTAACAAACAGTGTGTTTAGTGTTCCTACATGATTGGATGGATCAGGGATGCAATGTCTTTTCATTCAGGCCAGTGGTACTACTGAAACTGAATCTTTTTGCACAGAATTATTTAGTGGTGGTTTATCACTTTATCAGCTCAGCTGAGAGTCTCAGACCAAAGACCGAACTTTGGGTTTACTAACTAACAGTGACAGTGTGTGTTAGTGTTTTCATTTTTAAAAGAGTTAGTGTCACTGCATGATTGGATGGATGCAACTGATGGTAGGTGGAGGGAGCATAAAATATACAAAGACGCACCATCACCATCAGCACCATATATTTATCCTGCATGCTTAACCGGAACTTTTGCATAATAAATTCGACGGCGCCAGACCAGACTGTCCTTGCGTCCTGCCAGATCTGAAATCGGCAGTGCTGCCGTATCCCACTCCAACAAATCTGCGTGCACGATCCGTCCTGTTTCCATTTTTCTTTCTTCCAGTCACTCTGTGCGGTCTTTGTACTGTGCCTGTACTACCCAAAACACCATCCCTTTTGGCCTTTTTCACTTGCAGGAAACTGCACATTTGCACTTGCATACATACACGGGCACCATCATCATCCTGTTGCTGCAAAGCAAAGTGCAGACATTCAACGGCACCTTCCTGTGAGAACAGTGTCTGAAAAGACGATAAGACGAATGAAACCAGCTGGTGAGGTTCCTGTCTCAACCGAGCTGTGACCGCTCTCCTTCGCTTGTTGCCCACTTGCCATGGCTTTAATCCTCGAGGCATTTTCGCCGTCCCCAATCTCATAAAAGTATTTCAATACCTGCAAGTTGGTGGCTGCGTCCTTTCGGCCCACATCTATCAGCATATGTGCAGCTCTCTTTCCCAGCGCATTTTCACCATGTGACTTGCAGCTCTGAATGAGCGAGCTCCACGCGTTGGTGTAGTGCCGTAGCGGCGAGTGTTCCATCATCCTCATTGCCTCCTCCACAAAACCGTCTCGGCCGAGAAGGTTAACCATGCAAGCGAAGTGCCTCTCGTCAGGACCCGGCTCGCGGGTCGCTCTCATGAGCTCAATCACCAGCCTGCCTTCTTCGATCAATCCTGCCTGGCCACACACTGCGATTGCGCACAGGAAGGTGACGTCGTCAGGCTTGAGGCCCCTGGAAACCATCTCATTGAACAGCTCCACTCCTTTTGTGCCATCTCCGTATCGAGCGCATGTAGATATCATTGAAGTGAAGCAAACAACGTTTGGATCCCGCAAGCTTTCGAATATCAGGTGGGAACTGTTCACCTGACCAGCTCGAGCATATGCGCTGATCAAGGAGGAGCACACAGCCATGTATGTTTCAAAGCCCAGCTTGAAGACCCAGGAATGCAGCATCTGGCAACTGATTAAACTTGGCGAAGCTGACAAAGATACGGCCTTCAGGGTTGCAGAGAGAGTCACGTTATCAGGCATAACTCCCTCTACAGTCATACAGTACAAGACCTCCAATACGGAGTGAAAAACCTTGCTGCGAATTGATGATGTAATTGTTGAATTACAGCACTCCAGTGCAAGGCTTGGGATTTCATTAAAGACTGCCAAGGAACAATCAAAAGAGCAGCACTTTCCATACATGTCAATGAGTGCAGTTTGCACACGCGCACTACTCCAACTGAATCCAAGCTTAAGAGCAATACCATGCATCTGCGCCCCAACTCGAAGGTCTCCAGTCTGACCAGACGAAGCAAAGAGCCCAACAAAGGAGCGGACTGAGGGCATCTTGCCATGCCAAAGCATCTGTCTCAAGTAATCAGTTGCTTCCTTTATACGTCCTTTGCTTGCACAAACAGAAACAATTGAGTTCCATGAGATGACATCCTCGGAAGGGATAGCATCCAGTGAATTCTTAGCATCCACTAAGTCTCCGGTTGCTGAGTAAAGATCCACAAGCGAGTTTGACAGGAAAATATTTGACGGAACCCACCCTGCCTTGAGAACCACTCCATGAAGCTGCCTGCCTTGTTCCAGCCATTCTTCATCTTGATAGCATACTTTCATCGCGTAACAGTAGGAAAGACCATTCAACTCCAAACCACGGCGTCTCATGTCTAGCAAGGACCAAAGGAGGTCCTCGGCCAACTTCAGGTTGCACAAACCACCCAGAACCACATTGGACATGACTGTGCTCTGCAATAGCATCTCATTGTACAGCAAGAGGGCAGCACAAGGCATTTCAACGTGCATATACAGATTGACCAACGCAGACCTGACAAATGGGTTGGAGCACAGGCCCAAGGCCAGTATCCAGCCATGCAGTTGCAGTCCCTCGCAGCTGTTGCACGCACCGAGAATTGCAGAGAAGGTATGAGGGGTCTCTCTGAAGCCTGAAGCAACCATCCACTTGTAAACTACAAGAGCTCGATTGCTGATACCGTCTCGAATGAACCCAGTGATCATATGGTTCAAAGAAACGACATCCCACACTGCCATAACCACAAATAGTCTCACTGAACACTGATGGATCCAGCGGAGACAGTGGTGATGCTTGGGGCTCTGCTATCCCTCACTGGTATGTGCAACTTGCAGGGTGAGGTCACCATGCAAATTTGTGGGATTCTTAAGTTGGTGAAGAGGGAAGCATCCAAGCAGCAAGCATCTCTCCGAGTTCCATCAGTCTGCAGTGAGCTCCCCACTGCAGACAAACCGGGGAGACTGTTTTTGTGAAGCAGAGTGTCATCTCAACCTGGTCCAAAACACTTTGACGCCATTGTCACCTAATCAAAATCAGATGAGCTAGTGTACAGGAACTTCAGAATAAGTTTGATTAGGGTCATAAAATAAAATCAAAACTAGAATATCGCTATCTTTATCTAAGCACCACTTGTTAATGTCATCTACGTAAAGAGTAGAATTTCATCTAGGTAAAGAGTAGAATTTGGTACGCTCACATTCTCTACTGAAGATTTGAAGGACAGATTGTAACCGCCATTGTCGGTGCAGAAAGTGACCGACTAGTAAATATTTATAGTTTTGCTGTACGTTATGATCGGAGGTGGCCTAGCACTCAATGACACAGGATTTATACTGGTTCAGGCAACGTGCCCTACGCCCAGTCGGGGTCGGTCGGTGACTTTATTCCTAAGCCCAGGTGCTCAAAGTCTGTAGTAGGGGTACAAACGAAAAGGGGGAAGAAGAGGGTGTACAAGAGGTTCGGTCGGCTCCGACCGGAAGGGTCGCAGTCGGAACTAGGTAGTCCTGCGGTTGGGAGTGTTGATGTCGATCTAGTGAGTCTGAGCTTGAAGAAGTCGATCCCCCAAGGAGGGAGCGCATCTCCTTTTATAGATGAAGGGTATGACTTTACAGGTGAGAGGGGGAGAGTACAAATATTTCTAAGTCTTGCTGCCTACGGTGATGTAAACTGGATAATGGTTGACGCCCCCTAATACTGTCGATGTCGCTGTAGGATATCAGATGTGCACGGGAAGTCGAGCTATCTTCTTCAGAAAGGATGACGCCGGTACCTGCAAAATACTTCTTGATGCCTAGTGGCATGTGAGGAGCCGTGCTATGTTCACTCGGTATGGCAAATCCTGGAGCCCATACCGCGATCGATATCCAGAGGCATGCGGGGGGCTTACCATATGGGAGTTTCTAGCGGCCCTTACAATACTTTGTGTCATGGTGGCTGCAGAGCACTGTTTCATGCAGGGTATGGTCCCTGGTACAGTGGTGTTGACTTGTGAGCCATGCCTTGCCTTTCTCCGCACACCTTCTGGTTCTTTCCGAGCGGGCGTCCCCGGTCGGATGGTCCCCAGTCGTTCTGGTGCACCAGTCGGAGAATAGTGATGACGGTGTTTTTCTATGAATCCCGGTTGGAGACACGGGCTCGGAGTCGGAGGCGTTCCTCAGGTCAGGCTTTCCGAGTGGAGGCCATGCGGAGGCAGCCGAGGCCTGACGCTAGCGCTCCGATCGGAGAGGGCGTTCGGAGCTGGCCTGAGCCTGAGCTAGTGCTCCGGTCGGAGAGATGGGCCGAAGGCGGCCTGGGCCTGAAGCGAGTGCTCCGATCTGTTGAGTTTAGACCCTCGGGCCACTCCAGAAGAAAGAAAGGCCATTTTCCTGGGTCGAGCCCTGGCGTGGAAGCCGGCCCCCGAGGGACTCCAGGTTTATGAACCCGACAGGAGCCCCCGAGCCCTCGGGTGATTCGGGCAGAATCGTCCGGGAGATTTTTGTCTTGCCGGCGGGTACGCGCGAGCGCACCCGCGGGTGTAGCCCCCGAGCCCCAGGCGGTTCGGGCCGAACTGGTTGGGGGTGCTGTCTCAGCAGGCGTGTATGCATGTTTTTTTAGTTTGAAACGGAATTTTGTTTAACCATGGCGTCGTTGTGCAGCCGAGGTGTTTTTAAGCGCGGAGATTGGATTGAGACAGAACTTATTGATCCCGGCGTCGGTGCGCGCCGGGGATCGGGCGAGGAAGTTTTTAGTTTTTTGAAACAAACCCTGGCGTCGGTGCGTGTCGTGGACGGAGGCAGCTTAGTCTTGGATGCAACAGAGTTCGATCTTTGGTGCCGGTGTGCGCCGTGGGATCGGGTAAGGTGGAGTCGCGGGCAGTCCTAGGCGTCGGTGCTCGCCGTGGACCGAGAGAGTTAGTTTTGGTTAATTCAGGAAGCCGTTACACGAGTTTAGGAGTCGCGGTCCTAGGAGCCGTAGCTGGATGTCACCGATCCTGTCGACGCGAGTTAAGGAGTCGCGGTCCCAAGCCGTAGCCGGATGTCGCCTATCCTGTCGATGCGAATTAAGGAGTCACGGTCCCAAGCCGTAGCCGGATGTCGCCTATCCCGTCGACGCGAGTTCGAAGTCGCGGTCCCATGGCATTTAAACCCCCGAGCCTTGTCGGGCCTTCGTGGGGGCTATGAGTCGTTTTTGCGCTACCCCATCCGGTTCCTCACAACTGAAGGGGCTGAGTTTCGTCGCCTGTCCCGATCGTTCGGGCTCGAAGACTAGCTCGGTGAGCTCGCTAACGGGTGTGATCGAGTGGAATTCGGGTCCGTCGTTCATGACGGGGTCGGCATAGCCCTCTTGTGGCATTCCACTACTCCTTTACCTGTAACCCGGCAGATGCCTAGGTCGTTCCGGAGGCCGACCCAGGTGGCCTGACGGCCTCCCCTCGATGGAGATTCTATGGGTCTAGCGAGAGGTTCAGGATCGAACGAGAAGGTTGAGATGACCCGGTTTGCCAGATCGGGCAAAGGCCGCATGGTGCTCATCTACGGTTTTCTCCCCTAGCTCTGTTTGGTTGCTCATATTGAATGAGGCAAGCCACCGCTTCGTGGCGCAACATGGAGCGTTTTGGTGTATTTCGCTGCACGTGCGATGCTTAGTTCCCGAGCCCCCGGGCGGTTCATGCCCTAACCGTCCGGGGGGTTCAGGCGTATGAGATGAATGCGCGTAGAGATGTATGAATGATTTGTAATGAAATAGAGGGGCTTTAATGGTGTTTTACCTTGAAGACTGGAGCGACTGGGTTCGAAGGGCTCTAGTCGGAAACGCCCGTCCGAGACCTGCGTTCGTTAATCGTGGGTTAGCCCTTGTGTGAACAATTTTGTATTTTAAAGAACACATGCTCACCTTGATGTCCTGAGAGACGAGGTTCGGAGAGCTTCAGTCAGAAATGTCTGACCGGGACCCGTGCTCATCATTCGAGACGGAGTCAGCATGGCCCACATGGGGCGCCCCTTCGCTTCCTACCTGTATCTCAGGTGCTTATCCTGAGTGAATCGATCGACTTAGGAGGCCGGTTGATCTCTCCTGGGTGACTCGATCGACTCAGGGAGGTCTGGTGGTCTCTTCTGGCGGAGATTCCTCGCTCTTTCTTCCTTCTTCTTTCTCACCAAGAGTGCCTGTACGCTGCGGCGGTTCCTAAGTGAGAGGGAGAGTGAGCGAGGGGGAGGACTTATGGATCCTTTTGCGAACCCGAAGCGTGATGTCGGATTGGAGGTGAATGTCGCCCTGGTCTTGGCCGAGCCAGATGCCGTGTCATCGGGAAGTGAGCAGCTCGAGCCTTCGTCGGTTGCACCGTCGTCGGATGTCACCGGGCTAGCCCAGTAGCATGTAAAAATAATAGTAGTTTAGTAAATGTAGGAAGTTTTAAGTTCGGGGGGGACCCCTGTGTAAGATGTTTCGTGGTGTGTTTTAATGACTGCAATTGGCTTTTGTTCTTGTGATGGAGTCGCTCCGTTCGGGGAAGCTTGTTCCCTTTCGTTCCTTAGCTTTCCCTTAGCATAATTTTGTTTTAAATTTCTTTCTATCTTGTACCTGCCCGTTTGTTCCGTAGGTCACAACTTTGCGAGCCCGGGGTGTGGCCCGCGAGGCTCGGCCGGTCGTAGCCATAGGAAAAGGCGGGGTGCGATCAGTCGGAATGTTTCAAAGCAAAGCTAGGTAAGGTAAAACAAAGGAACGGACTACCCTTTTATTCAGGTAGGAGGGAGTTTCTTCATACAAAAGCAAAAGAGTACTTAAGGTAAAAACAACAACGAAGGGGTAGTAGAGCCCCCCAGTGGAGCCCCCGATCGCCCTGAGCCAAAAAGTGTTCGGGTCAGGGTGCTCTTATAGGAGCGTTCGCTAAGTAAAGGTAAGACTGAAACTTAGGAAAACAAGAAAAGACATAGCTGTTCCAAGGTCCTTGGAGAGAGCGTCATCGTCGTTCTTCAGTCGGTAGGCTTCAGGTCGGATCACCTCAGTCGTCTGGATCCTCGCCCGCTGTGGCCCCTTCTTCGGTTGCTGCTTCCCCGTCTTCTTCCTCCTTTGGCCTGCCGGCCTACCTCAGCAGACGCTTGAGGAGCTGGCAGTCCTTGTAGAGATGGTTGATGGGATAGTTGTGGTTGGTGCACGGGCTCTCCATGAGCTCGTGAAAGTGGCCCGGAGGGTCTTGCTAGGGCTGAGTGCCCGCATAATCTATCGCGGGGGCCAATGCGAAGTTAGCCGGTTGGCGGTGATCCTTTCTGTTCTTTTTTCCCTCTGCATGGAGGGGCCCTCATCTTGATCCGCGCGCTTGGGCTTGCCTTTGTCTCGGCCTCCGCTGAAGACTGCTCCGACTGCCTCCTCGCTAGAGGTGTGGTTGGTGGCGACGTCGAGCAGATCGCGGGTGGTGCAGGGTTTTAGGTAGCCAAGCTTGTGGATCAGGGACTCGTAGTTTGTCCCAGAGAGGAAAGCGCTGATGACGTCTGCGTCGACAACATCAGGGAGGGAGTTACAACGTTGGGAAAACCTACGGATGTAATCCTGCAGGGATTCGCTGGGCTCCTGCTGGTAGCTCTTGAGGTCCTAGGAGTTTCCCGGGCGGACATACGTCCCCTGGAAATTCCCGACAAAGACCCTCTTGAGGTCTGTCCAGTCGCAGATATTGTCGTATGGAAGGAATTCGAGCCATGCCCGAACATGCTCCCCTACGCAAATGGGAAGATATTGGATGATGAAAAAGTCATCATCCACTCCTCCGGCTCGACAGGCGAGCCGGAAGTCTTCAAGCCAAATGCCTGGGTTTGTCTCCCCGGTGTATTTGGTGATGTTGGTGGGAGGCTGGAAACGCTGCGGAAACGGCGCTCTCCGGATGCGCCGGCTGAAGGCCCGTGGCCCCGGGCCCTTAGGACTGGGGCTCCAGTCATCTGGCCGGCGATCGCGCCTGGGGCGCGTTTCTCCGCTTCCCTCGATGATTCGGCTAGGGTCCGTGTCGCCTGCTGCCGTATGGCGGACGTCGTTACCATGTCGGGCTTGACGATGGTTGCTAGCGACGCTACGAGCGTCCTGGTGCGGTCAGTGTAGAGCAGGCGCCTAGTTGGACCGTGGCGCGGCTGCCACTCCCCGAGCCAACCCTGCCGGCTATGGCAGCGAGCGAACGGATTGATCCGGCTGGTGCGTCCCCGTCCCCCCGGTGGGGAGAGAGGGCGAGGGTCGGAGTCGCGATGCGGAGCTTTCCGCCTATTGGACAGCGGCGGCCTCTACTAGAACCCGGAGGTTCTGGTAGATTGCCTGCTCCTGAGGGTCGACGGGCTCGGGAACACCGCGGAGAAGCATTGCTGCAGCAGCGATATTCTGGCCGGCCCGGGCGAATTGTGGGATATCGTTCCCCTCGTTAGCGATGTCGTGCTGAACCTGACGAGCGCGACCCTAGACGCCACCCGCCGGGCCGGGCGCGTGGGGCGCAACGTGCTGTCCCGATGGCACCGGTGCAAGCGGCTGCTGATTCTGCCGTCATTGTCGTAATTCCTCGGCGTGTGCTTGCGCGGACGCGAGGGCTCCCGCACGCGGGTCCGGAGGGGTGTGAGTTTGCACAGACTACGCGACAACCGACGGTCGTCCCGGAGCGTCCGCCATAGCGCATTCCCGGGATGGACAGTGGCGGGGCACCACGTCACCGATGCTGCAACCGTCACTCTCGCCATCACCATCCGGGAGTTTGTGGGAAATGGTAGGAATGCAACCCGCCACTCCCACGAACTCGGACGTGAGGGGGGATGGTGCCGGTATCCTTCGGAGCCCCCGAGCGTATGCGTCCGCGGAGGACGCGAGGCCGTAGGGGAACCGATCATATGGCGTTTGTGGCGTGGGCGGTTCATTCCCTCCGGGTGATTGGTGAGAGATAGGAAATAAGGAGCGAGTAGTAGTACGCATATTACTTACAGCGGGGTTTGAGCAGAGAGTTTGCTCGGAATGAAGCGCAGATGCCGCGCCATCGAAGTCGCGCGTCCCGGAGTCGATGGAGGACGTCCCTCCGACGGGTGCCGGGTCACGAGCCTCCTCGCGGAGGTGGAGTACGCCGAGCCGGTCGGCGACGAAGTCTAGGCTTCCGAAGCGGAAGGCCTGGAATGGCTCGAAGGCGGGTGGAAACCGCATCCCGGCGAGCGAGACTGCGGGGAACTCCAGCGAGCCGAAACGAATCATATCGCCCGAGCCCGCCACGGCGGGAGTGGCGGAAAAATGGGCCATCCGATGACAAAAAGGTGTTGAACGTACAACGTCTTCCCCACGGACGGCGCCAACTGTCGGTGCAGAAAGTGACCAACTAGTAAATATTTATAGTTTTGATGTACGTTATGATCGGAGGTGGCCTAGCACTCAATGACATAAGATTTATACTGGTTCAGGCAACGTGCCCTACATCCAGTCGGGGTCGGTCGATGACTTTATTCCCGAGCCTAGGTGCTCAAAGTCTGTAGTGGGGGTACAAACGAGAAGGAGGAAGAAGGGGGTGTACAAGAGGTTCGGTCGGCTCCGACCGGAAGGGTCGCGGTCGGAACTAGGTGGTCCTGCGGTTGGGAGTGTTGATGTCGATCTAGTAAGTCTGAGCTTGAAGAATGCGACCCCCCTAGGAGGGAGCGCATCCCCTTTTATAGATAAAGAGGATGGCTTTACAGGTGAGAGGGGGAGAGTACAAATATTTCTAAGTCTTGCTGCCTACGGTGATGTAAACTGGATAATGGTTGACGCCCCCTAATACTGTCGATGTCGCTATAGGATGTTAGATGTGCACGGGAGGTCGAGCTATCTTCTTCAGGAAGGATGACGCCGGTACCTGCAAAATACTTCTTGATGCCTAGTGGCATGTGAGGAGCCGTGCTATGTTCACTCGGTATGGCCAATCCTGGAGCCCATACTGCGATCGATATCCAGAGACACGCGGGGGGCTTACCATATGGGAGTTTCTAGCGGCCCCTACAATACTTTGTGTCAGGGTGGCTGCAGAGCACTGTTTCGTGCAGGGTATGGTTCCTGGTACAGTGGTGTTGACTTGTGAGCCATGCCTTTCCTTTCTCCGCACGCCTTCTGGTTCTTTCCGAGCGGACGTCCTCGGTCGGATGGTCCCCAGTCGGTTCTGGCGCGCCAGTCGGAGAATAGTGATGGTGGTGTTTTTCTATGAATCCCGGTTGAAGACACGGGCTCGGAGTCGGAGGTGTTCCTCGGGTCAGGCTTTCCGAGTGGAGGCCGTGCGGAGGCAGCCGGGGCCTGACGCTAGCGCTCCGATCGGAGAGGCCGTTCGGAGCTAGCCTGAGCTAGTGCTCCGGTCGGAGAGATGAGCCGAAGGCGGCCTGGGCCTGAAGCGAGTGCTTCGGTCTGTTGAGTTTAGACCCTCGGGCCGGTCCAGAAGAAAGAAAGGCCGTTTTCCTGGGCCGAGCCCTGGCGTGGAAGCCGGTCCCCGAGGGACCCCGGGTTTATGAACCCGACAGCCATCATCACTACACCTTGATATACATGCAAGTTAGCATACAAGGGCAGCTTTAAATTTCTACACTTTGCCAGAAGGCCATACTTCAGACTAAAAAAAGACTCACCATTCAATGAACATTCAGTCTGAAACCAAAACTATGGGTTATCTGTGAAGGGCTTCCTCACAGCTTTTAACAAGTTGTTGAATTGAAATTCATTTATTGTCACCATAAGTTGTTATCATATTCAAGTCATTAAGCTTAAAACATCAAAATTGATCAGTACTAAGCACAACAATTCCCCAATCCACCTAAGGAGAATGTAATTTAGATGTAGTGAGTTGGTATTTCCCAATTCTCATCCATCAGAACATCACTGTCAAACCATGATACAATGCACAATGGTACAGCTCGATGAAAAATCTCACGTTTTTTCTCACACAAGATTCAAAGTTGATAGATTTTCCATATACACCAAACAGATTACACTTTAGAGGCTTTGATCAAATGAAATCCAAGAAGACATCTCAGTCCCCGCACCTGTTGGTTTTGGCTGTTGCCGCAGCTGCCAAGATCTTCATTCGAATTGAAGACCCAGAAGCTGGGGCTAGAGTTCGCGATCGCTACGTGGAGCACGGTATAGGAAATAGCTAGAGCTGATCGTTCACTGCCAATGCCATAGGCAAAGGTCTAGTGCTCCATTCTCTATGCTTATTTCTTTGCCTGAAGCACAACCACTGTTTGCAGCCAGTTGTTCGGCGCAACACCCCACCAGGCACCAGCTAAAGGCCGGCCTGGCTGATTGAATATATATGTGCCACAGGGTCACTGATGGGGCAATTGGGTTGTCTTTGAATCAGGGATCTGAGGAATCACTGATTTGATGGGTGGGTGAGTCTATATGTCTATTTCTGCTTCCTGAAAGTAGGGGACTGATGTGTCTGTCTAGCTGTATAGCAAAGCGATCGACCTTAGCAAAGAAATGCGTGCGCAGTGGCTTGATAGATAGTTTTATGGAACGGCTTAAACCTTAGGAGCTACTGTAAGAAGTAAGCTTTTTGAATAAGTAGAAGCCTGCAAAAGTCTACCGTTTGGCAGCATTCACCCTTCTCCTTCGTCACCGCAGAGGCCTGGAGGCTGCAGCCTGCAACCTTGGGCGAAGGATGCTCTCGCTGGGGAGGGGCGGAGCGCTCCGGAGGCGGAGGCGCTCGGGAGGGGAGGTACTCGGGCGGAGGCCTCCAGAGCTCCGGCGGGGAGGTGCTCGGGCGGTGGGCCGACAGCTGCCGGCCGCCGGCCGCCCAACGGAGCCGAAGGAGACGAGCGGGGGCGAACGGAGGCGAGGGAGACGCGCGGTGGCGGAGGCGGCGGAGCCGGGGAGACGGACGGGCATGGGAATGAGAGGCCGGAAAAGCTCCCCCACGGGCTTCCTGAAAAAGCCCATTCCTAATTCATTTGCAAGAAGCACCGGGAAATAAAATAAACCCACAGAAGCTACGCGTGTACTACTTAGCTTACAAGCAAAGCAGCCCAATAATAAGTCGTTCGAAACAGAGTCATTAAACTGTAGGTGCTTCCCCTAAAAAAAAAAAAACTGCTGGTGCTTTTCTGACTTCATTCGTTAAACTTCTTACAAACAAGTTATGTCAGGCTTTGGAGAATGACATCGGGATCCTACGAATAGTAATACTTCGCATCGCATATTTTAGTTGATCTGGTTTGATCATTGCAGATAGCTCTTATTTTTTTCAAAATGAAATATACTCTGTTTTAAATTGTAAATCTTACCTTTTCAACATACCTATTTATGTCTACATACGTAACAAAAACTATGTAACTAAAAAGGCCAGAACGACTTACAATTTGGTATGGAGAGAATATGTGATGAACCACTGTCATACTTTGCAAGGCTGTAAACTGTGTCGATTCAGTTCCATGCTTGCCATGTACAAGACTCACATATATTATGATTATAAAATATGGTGTGACCTGTGAGTGTTCTCAAGGTAAACTGGGAACTGGGATTTTTAATCTCGTGTGATGTGATTCAGCTAGCAGCCTGAAAGTTAATATGCCCACACTGAAAGATAATGATCTATATTATGTGTTCATCCAGGGTATTATTTCCCGTAAGCCACGATATGAGATGGCTCAGGAGTCAGGCCGCAACATCCAAGGCTAAATCTGAGAATGCAGGAAGAGATTAATCTTCTACTGGACGATCCCCCTTAGACTGTCTCCAATGACGAGACCCAGACCCATTTTTGCGTCCGGCACAATTCTTTGCCTTCCGAAAACATCCTCCAACGACGGACGCATACACCCGATGCATTTTGCCTGCTGCCCTGAACGCCAGGCAAAAAAGCGTCCCCTCTCTCTCGCTACGCAAATCGCCGTGGCCGAGGCGGAGCTCGCCCGAGCTCGCCCGCGCCGTGGCCGAGGCGGAGCTCGCCCGCGCCGTGGCCGAGGCGGAGCTCGCCCGCGCCGTGGCCGAGGCGGAGCTCGCCCGAGCTCGCCCGCGCCGTGGCCGAGGCGGAGCTCGCTCGAGCTCGCCCGCGTCGTGGCCGAGGCGGAGCATGCGGAGCTCGCCCGCGCCGTGGCCGAGCTCGGGGCGGGGGCGGAGCTCGCCCGCGCCCGCCACCGGTGTTGGAGGAGGAGCGCGCGGCGAGGTGGGGAGCGGGGTGCGGCCGTCGGGGAGCGGGGATCCGGGGTCCTCCGTGCCGGGGCGGAGCTCGCCCGCGCCCGCCGCCGGTGTTGGAGGAGGAGCGCGCGTGGAGGCGTGGAGGCCGGAGACGACGACGAGGATCCTTGGCGCGGTCCTGGACGGATGAGGCGGCGACCTCCGGCGGATTTGGGGCTTGTGCGTTTGCGGTCGGATGGAGAGGCTCACTTTTGTGTGGCGACTTTTTTTCACTGTGCCGAACCCAAACCGAGATATAGGTGTTGTATTTGGGTCTCATGGTTGGAGTCCGTCTTATGAGGAATGACGACACCGATATCGCACTCGAGTACTTGACGGCCTTATTCAGTTCCTCAAGGGAAAGAAGGGTGATGCCAAGGATAGCGAAGGTGAAAATGTGGAGCCTGTGACAAAAGAGGACGAGAAAGAGATGACGAAGAAGAAAAAGATGCCCCAGTCGGTCAAAATCTCAATGATGCAGGCAAACAATGATGCCAAAGTAGTGTGCATATCATATATTAGTACCATATCACTAGTGCTAGAATAATCTTCCAAAAATGTACTGTTTTGATATTAATATGTTTGAAACTGCTGAGTACTCCGGTATTATGATCCTTTGTTTCCTTCATAGAACCATATCACATTGTAAAGTACATATAGGCCCCGTTGTATTCAGATGAGTATATGCAGCAACTTTAAAATGTCATTTTATATAAACAATCAATGATGTCAAAACCTACAGACTACAGGGCGTTTGCATAGACACTGCTTCTCACAACAGATCAATCTTCAGAATTGGGGTTCACCACATTTTCTCCTTGTAGCTCATTTTCTTCTCGTAGATCATATTCAACAACTAGACCAAGATTATCAACAAACTTGTGGTACACCTTGTTAGATTGATCTCTCAGCCAATAAGCGCAACGGCCTATTGGGCCTTAGTCACGCGCCCTGATCGGGGGCGCCCAACCCTACATGGTTGGTGGGCCCCCGTCGCACTGCGCTATATATAGAGGTGGGGGCCGGTGGCTCGAGGTACGAGGTTCACCATGAGCCGCAAACCCCACCGACAAACCCTAGACCGATCTGAGAGGGCGCGCAGCCAGCGACGGGAAGCTCCACTGACTTCGCCGTCGCCACTGCTATACCATCCGTCTGCACTGCATCGACGTCTGTGCCACCTCTACTCCGCCCGTCGCTGCCCATGCGCAGACCTTCATCACCGAACCTGAGATGCCGGCTCCAGCTCAACCACGACTCCCTCTGAGGGCTCAGGTTCAACACCAACACCTCTCCCCTATCTCCCTCTCGGTGTAGTGTTCTAGGTTTACATGTGCATGTGTTATTACGAATCCAAGTGTTTCCCTCCTAGATCTACTGCTAGAGATCCTAAATGATCTTAACAATGGTATCAGAGCTAGCCTATCTAGTACGTGGATCTAGATTAGAGAAAAACAATTGAAAGAAATCCAAAGAAGTTGGTCCGATTTTGAATCGGATCAAGAAAGAGAAAACCTAACCCTAACAGAAAGGGGACGGTCATTAGGGGCTTCGGCCGACATAGGGTTCGGTTGAACCCTAACCTCGACCCCTTCGGATCTGAGAAAAGATGAAGGTTCGAATGAAGAAAACCTAACCCTAACTCTAGAGAGCTCGGGAAAAGGAAAGAAAGAGAACCGATTTCAAATCGGAAAAGAATACAAAATCAAATCAAAACCCTAACCCTAGCATGAACAGAGAAAGGATGGAGGGGAAGGGATCCTACCCGGGTCCTCTCCCCGCCGTCGTCACCGCCATGGTGCGGGAAGGGGACCGCGCCGCCTCTGCGCGCGGGATAGAGCCGAGATCCGCACTGCACCCGCGGTCATGGCAACAGGGCACCACCATGCGGCCCCTCGACGACGGTGTGCTCAGCCTAGGGCGAGCACGCACGCCGGCGAGAGGGCGTTGGGCGGAGCCGCTCTTCTTCTCCCTTGGCCACCGCGGACGGCTGCTGCTGTGGCTGTTCTACGAGCGGTGCTGGTCGAATGAGAGAGAAGGGGAGGCAAAGAATGAGGCTAGGGTTGAGGGAAGCCACGATCGGGGGGGTTTTGATCCTCCAAGATCGATGCCTGGCCGTCGGATTCAGATTGACGGTGAGCGTCGCTCTAGGCCGAATAGAGCCCAGGCGGGCGATGCTGCTCGGCCGGATTCCCGGCCCAGGCCCAGGTTGCAGCCTGGGCGCGGGGGAGGCGCCGCGCGCGTCCGCGGGAAATGGGCTTTTTGGCTCTGGGCCGCGCGCACTGCTGCTGGATCGGGCCGAAATGGCCAAACAAATAGTACAGTCACAGTTTTTTAATTTTCTTATTTTCCAGAAAACAATTTGATGAATTTGAATTGAATTTTCATGATAATTTTCTGTACAAAATTTATCCAACGATAATTTTTGTTCAGTAAATAGTAAAGTTGCTTCTGGAAAATAGAAAAATGATTATTGAATGTTAATGTTTCCGCTGCGTATTTAAAGATGTAATTTTCATTATTAAATTCAAACCAACAGGAGAATTTAATTTTGAAAATGAATATGTTTTAAATTGATTATAATATTGTTGTTATTCTGACCAACGTTGATTAATGGCAATATTATAATGTTTTTGTCTTACATTAATTCTATTTCTGCCCAACGGTGATGTAGAATTAGTGTAGAGAATAATTGCATGTTTTAATTTTGACCAACATTGAACTAAGGCATGCAATTGTTATTGTTATTATTTGTGTTCTCACACTATTTGAATTATATTTTCAGGAGGATACAACTTGATGAGTTGTATCAAAGAGATCCCTACTCTAAAAGGTGATAACTATATTGAGTGGAAGAAAAAGATAGACCTGGCTTTCATCCTTGCTGAGGTGGACTGGGTTGTCACCACACCGTGTCCTAAAGAACCTGTGGCACCGGTGAGGAAGACAGATGAGACTAATGCTACATGGCAGAACAGAGAGCGGGACTTTGCTCCCGTAAAAATGTCTTTTGACCTTGAAAACAGAAAGTAGGTCACAACCAATAAGAAATGTTTGGCTGTGATAAAGAATACAATTGAGCCTGCAATAGTGGGCTCAATTCTAGACTGTGACACGATCACAGAGTACCTAGAAAGAATAAAGAGTCAGTTCACTGGCTCTTCAAAGACATATGCAACCTAGCTGATCAAGCAGCTGGTTACAAAAAGGTACTCTGGTGGCGGCAGTGGCATTAGAGAGAACATACTAAGAATGAGTAATCTAGCATCTAAGCTCAAACCAATAGATTTGGCACTCAAGGATGAGTTTCTTATTTATTTGATTTTTGCTTCTTTGCCCAAAGAATTTAACACCTTTGTTGTTAATTACAACATACAGCCTAAAAAATGGGATTTAGAAAAGCTCATAGCCATATGTGTGCAGGAGGAGGAAAGAATAAAAGTTTCACAAGGTGGTACTGTCAACTACCTAAAAGATAAGAAAAAGAACTATAATAACAGCTCTTCCTCCAAGTCATCTGGAAATGGTCCCATGCAACAGTCTCAGAACAAACAATTCCTAGTGGATAAAGATCAGTGTCTCTACTATAAGAAGACGGGACATTATAAGAAGAATTGTCCTGATTTCCTAAAGATGATAATGAAAAATAAAGGTGAGAACATTATTACGTTCGTAAATGAATCCTTATATGTAAAGTTTTCAAAATCTACTTGGTGGATTAATTCAGGTGCAACTATTCATGTTGCTAATTCATTACATGGATTCCGTTCGATGAGAACTTTGCAAAGAAGCGAAGTTTCATTAAAGTCGCAAATGGAGTACAAGCAGATGTTGAGGCCGTTGGTGATTTTCCGCTAGAGCTTGCTGATGGCTTCATACTTTTTTTTAGAGATGTTCTTTATGTACCTTCTTTACAAAGAAACTTGATTAGTGTATCAAAGTTAGACCATGATGGTTATGATTGCCATTTTGGAAATGGCAAATGTCATATATTGTTTAATAATAGATGTATTGGTCTTGCCTTCCGACAAGACGAGCTTTATTTGTTATCACTTCGTGAAAATGTGAATTCCGTATGTGATGTGAATGAGAATGTATCCTCATCGAACAATGTAAACAGAAAACGAAAGAGAGCTCACGATGCGTTGTTGAAATTATGGCACTGTCATTTAGGCCATATTTCGAGGGGGAGAATAGAAAGACTAGTTAAGAATGATATTCTTCCTCCATTAGAGCTCTCAGATTTAGAACAATGTAGAGATTGCATAAAAGGAAAGTATGTAAAGAAAATTAAGAAAGATGCCAAACAAAGCACAGAAATTCTATAGATTATTCACACAGATATATGTGGTCCTTTTTCTGTGAAAAGTGTGGATGGTTATGATTTATTCATAACATTCACAGACGATTACTCTCGTTTTGGCTACATTTATCCAATTAAAGAAAGAACAGAAGTGTTGGATAAATTCAAAATATTTAAAGCAAAAATTGAAAATCAGCATGATTTAAAGATTAAGATAGTCAGGTTTGACCATGGGGGAGAGTACTACGGTCGGCATACCCCATATGGACAAGTTCCTGGACCTTTTGCAAGGTTCTTACAGGAGAATGGTATAGTTGCCCAGTATTCAACACCGAGCGAACCTTAACAGAATGGAGTAGCTGAAAGGCGTAACCGTACCCTGATGGATATAGTGTGTAGTATGATAAGTTACTCCACTTTACCGATGAGTCTGTGGATGGAGGCGTTAAAAACCGCCATTCATATTCTCAATAGAGTACCAAGTAAGTCGGTGCCCAAAACACCGTATGAGTTGTGGACAGGAAGAGTACCCTCACTTAACCACTTGCGTGTGTGGGGGAGCCCTGCTGAGGCTAAAGTTTTTAACCCAAACATTGGGAAGCTAGATCCCAAAACAGTGAGTTGCCATTTCATTGGCTACCCAGAAAAGTCAAAAGGTTTTTGTTTCTACTGTCCTAATAGACATACAAAGTTTGTGGAAACGAGACACGCTGTCTTCCTAGAGGATGAAATGATTAGGGGGAGCATGGTAGCTCGAGAAATTGACCTTGAAGAGAAGCGGATGTATGCACCCACTCCAATAATTCATGAGCCATTTTTCTCACTACCTGCTGTTGCTGCACCGACAGTACAAGATACTGTGGTGCCAGCACATGTTGTTATCCTGCCTGTGGCAACAATGAATGATGATGAGGAACCTGTTCCTCAGGATCCTATAGAACCTATTGCCACACATGAGGGGGAGCAACAATAGCCTCAAACAGAAAATGTGCTAAATGAGGAGGCCCCTAGAAGGTCTCAAAGAGTTAGAAAATCAGCTATTCCTGCTGATTATGAAGTGTACAACACTGAGGAATTTCAAATGGAGGATGATCCCACCTCATTTGAAGAAGGCATGAAAAGTGATCATTCATCAAAGTGGCTTGAGGCCATGGAAGATGAAATGAGATCAATGAATACAAATAAAGTTTGGGATTTGGAGATAATTTCTAAAGGAGCCAAAATAGTAGGCTATAAATGGGTCTATAAAACAAAACTTGACTCTCAAGGGAATATAGAGAGATATAAAGCCCGACTTGTGGCAAAAGGCTTTACACAAAGAGAAGTGATTGATTAAAATGAGACATTTTCTCCGGTCTCATGTAAGGATTCCTTCATAATCATAATGGCATTAGTGGCACATTACGATTTAGAATTACATCAGATGAATATAAAGACGGCATTTCTCAACGGAGACTTAGAAGAAAATGTTTACATGGCACAACCGAAAGGTTTTGTCATGGAAGGAAAAGAACGTTTGGGATGCCACCTAAAGAAATCCATTTATGGATTAAAACAAGCTTCAAGACAGTGGTACTTGAAGTTTGATCAGACAATAAAGAATTTTGGGTTTAAAGATAATGTTGAGGACAATTGTGTCTACACAAAGTTTAAGAATGGGAAGTTTATCTTCCTTGTCCTGTATGTGGATGATATCTTACTTGCTAGTAGTGATGTCAGTCTACTACTGGAAATAAAGAAGTTTTTGTCCTCAAAATTTGATATGAAAGATCTTGGTGAAGCTTCGTTCGTTCTAGGGATCGAGATTCACCGAGATAGAAGTAAAGGGGTATTAGGACTGTCACAGAAAGCATATATAGAAAAAGTCTTAAAGAAATTTAGTATGAACAAATATAGTCCCTCACCTGCTCCTATAGTCAAGGGCGACAGATATGGGGATTTTTAATGCTCTAGGAACCAATATGAGATCGATCAAATGAAAGTGGTTCCATATGCTTTAGCTATCAGAAGCTTGCAATATGCTCAAGTGTGTACGCGCCCTGACTTGGCATTTGTTACCGGATTACTTGACAGATTCCAGAGCAATCCTGGAATAGAACACTGGAAATTGGTAAAGAAAGTCTTGCGTTATTTGCAAGGATCGAAATGCCTCATAATGACGTATAGAAGATCTGATTCACTCCATATAGTGGGATATTCAGATTCTGATTATGCGGGAGATAATAGAAAATCCACGTCTGGATATGTGTTCACTCTCGCAAGGGGAGCTATTTCATGGAAAAGCTCAAAGCAAACCGTCACTACATCGTCCACAATGTATGCCGAGTTTGTAGCGTGTTATGAGGCAACGGGGCAGGTCAACTGGCTAAAGAAGTTCATACCCGGTTTGAAGGTGGTTGACGACATCAATAGACCACTGAAGTTATACTGCGATAATAATCCAGCAGTACAGTATGCTCACAACAATAGGTCAAGTGGTGCTGCCAAACACATTGACATAAAGTATTATGTTGTGAAGGATAAAGTCCGGGATCAAATGATAAGTCTTGAGCATATAAGTACCGAAAAGATGCTCGCGGATCTGCTTACAAAAGACTTACCACCCAACGTGTTCAGAGAACATGTAGCCGACATGGGTTTAAGGGAAAACCTATGATTCCTGAACTATAAAGGGCCCAAAAGTTAAAGTAACTATTTCAGATCAGAGACGTGCATTGTAGCTGTTAAATCTATCGGCGATTGACCGTGACGATGAAACATGCTCTATGCATCATTTGTGAAGAAATGAGTAAGGATAAAAGGATTGAAGTTTAAAGTTTAAATATAAAAGTAATAGTGAGATCAAGGGGGAGAATGTTAGATTGATCTTCTAGCCAATAAGCCCAACGGCCTATTGGGCCTTGGTCACGCGCCCTGATCGGGGGTGCCCAACCCTACATGGTTGGTGGGCCCCCGTCGCACTGCGCTATATATAGAGGTGGGGGCCGGCGGCTCGAGGTACGAGGTTCACCGTGAGCCGCAAACCCCGCCGACAAACCCTAGACCGATCCGAGAGGGCGCGCAGCCAGCGACGGGAAGCTCCACTGACTTCGCCGTCGCCACTACTACGCCGTCCGTCTGCACTGCATCGACGTCTGTGCCACCTCTACTCCGCCCGTCGCTGCCCGTGCGTAGACCTTCATCACCGAACCTGAGATGGCCGGCTCCAGCTCAACCACGACTCCCTCCGAGGACTCAGGTTCAACACCAACACCTCTCCCCTATCTCCCTCTCGGTGTAGTGTTTTAGGTTTACATGTGCATGTGTTATTACGAATCCAAGTGTTTCCCTCCTAGATCTACTGCTAGAGATCCTAAATGATCTTAACACACCTGGCACCCTGCACACTGTTTGTGTAGTGTATGTTAGAACATGAATTTACAGCATGTGTAAGGAAATGTCAATCATACGAATGTGGGCTTGTCTCATACAGCTCCAAAATGAGCAAAGCAGTAGATTTGGAGATTGCATTTGCACATAAATAAAGACATGGGACAAAGTTTACCTGAAGAAAAATTGTCCCTCGTTCATAGGTTACTCTGTTTATCAAGAGCTTTGTCCTTTCACCACATGCATTGCATGTAAATTGAACGAGCAAGCGTCTTCTGGGAAACTTTATATCAATAGTGGCTTCCTGAAACAACAAAACAAAACTTACATTTAGGACATTGTGGCCTAAAAACTAGTCTGCTGTTTGCCGCTTCACTATTCAATCTACCAGCGAATTGAACACTTATTAAGTTATTATTCATTTCTGAAACTAGTTTGTTCCTCAATCAGCATGCAATTTGTTACATTGTCTTAAATGCAATAAATCGCTGAATTATATATAATATAAAATACTAGACCCCATCGTTGTTTCTTTTTTGTATTTTCACGTATGTATGCTATCAACCTACCAAATTTACAATTTACAAAATGTGTTTTCTTTTGAATGCCATAATCTACAAGACACCCAAGCAATGAAATACCTACAAGAAATGTACACAAAGTACAATCTCAGGAAAGAATTAGCAATTTCAAATGAACACCACAAGGTTGTGTTCATAGATAGTTTGCTAAAGCCAATCAGCCAGCCAATGGATAAGGAAGATATGGTGCTAGAAACCCACAATTATTCTGACAATATGAATCATTAAAGTTGATATCGAGTAGCTAGCAACCTACATCAACATATCAGGTTGAATCTCGTCAGTTATCCAATTTCAGGGCCTGTTTAGTTTCCTATTTTGGCCAAAACTTTTGCTGTTTTATCCCATCTTTTGGCAAAATGAATCTAAACATCATAGGCAAAAACAGTAAAACTTGGGCTGCAAAACTTTTGGCATTTGGGACCCAAGAGGCCCAAAATTGGGCAAAAAAAGTCTTGGGAGCGCGTGCTGTGTCTGCATGGCTAAAGTTTTGCTATGCATCTAAACACCAAATGCCAAAAGTTTGAATGGCAAAAGTTTTGCAGCAAAAGATTAGGAGCAAAAGTTTTGGCATTCCAAAAGCATCTAAACACCCCCTCAATAAACAGTGGTCCAAAAGCCCAAGCAATTACTGTTTCCCCCACTGCTGGTGGGCTACCTAATCCGGTCCACTCCCTGATCGCCTCCACTAAACAATTCCAAGGAACATGGAGCATCCATAACCCAAACCAATTCACCCCTGATGATCTGGAAACATCACAGAGAGGAAGGAGAGAGAGCCGATGTCCATATTGACTGGGCCGGCTCGTTAACCAGTTTAGACAGCCCATTGTCTGTATTTACCCCGGTCAGCCTTCGGTTTGTGGGCTGTGGCCTTTTTATCACTGTCCCAAAACTGCTGTGCTTGGCATGGTGTCATACTGAAGAATCAAATCACATGGATTCAGACATTCAGTTCCATCACCGTGAAACCCACCGACGGCCACGAATGGAGTGTGTTTGCGTGCACACAAGAAAACTTTGTGTTACGAGAAGATTCACAAGCTCCTTTCATTTATTGCTCTCTCCATTCCAAATTGTAAGTCTTTTTTACTATGTATCTAGGCATAGCGTACATCTAGTTGTATAGTAAAAACTAAGTTTCTAAAGAAGCAAAAACAACTTACAATTTGAAATGGATAGATGGCATGAAGAAACAGTACCTTAGGCATTTATAAATTTGAAACTGGAAGCAGAATTGTGAGATGAAGCACTTGTTATTCTTGTGATTGTATTCTGTCCTCTGGAACAAGACTAGGAGCTTGCAGAGTGGTAATCACCAAAAATCATTGCAAGAACATGCTCCATCTCGGAAATGGTGGAACCTACTCCGATCTCTAACAATGATTTCCCGGTTCCAAAGCTGAGAGATTAACTTGATTGCAGAGTGGCAGTCCTCACAGACTCTCAGGTTCTTCGTGATATGAATCGGTAAGTTCGGTGGAAGGCTAATGAGACCAAAAGCAATGGCTATCTTCTCACTGTGTGCTAAAAGTGCCTGTTCTTTCTCTTCCTCGTCAACGTCCACTGCTATCCTTGACGTAGCTGGAGAATAACCCACAGACTTCAGCCTGCGTGCAGTTTCCTCCATCATCTTGATGATCTCTAATGTCAGAGGATGCGATTGGTCATTGACAACAAACTTGTGTACCTGCCCAGCCACAGTAATCTAGCTGTACCCTGCCGTCTTCTTAACTCCCTGTTCTTCCATCAACATCCTTATTCTTTTTGCATCTACCCATTGTCTAGAGTCTATGTATATGTTATACAACTGGACATAGACAGCATCCTCCTCAGGCGCTAACTTCAGAAGATGCTCCGCAGCATGTCGGGCTAGGTCAATGTTTTTGTGGACTCTGCAAGCACTCAAGATGGAGCCCCATATGACGGCATTTGGTTGCATTGGCATGGTCTGAACAAGATGCATAGCTTCATCCAAGAGCCCACTGCGAGCAAGCAAATCTATCATGCAGCCATAATGCTCAACCTGAGGGTGTAATTTGTGCAACGATCTCATCTCGTTGAAGTGCAGACGACCTTCATTAAGCAGACTCGAGTGGCTGCATGCAGTCAGAACAGCAATGTAGGTTACCGAGGTGGGCTGAAAACCATCACGCTTCATCTGGCAGAAAGACTCCAGAGCATCCTTACCCATCCCATTGAATGCAAGACCTGCGATCATGGCACTGTGAACGTCTCTTTCACCCATGCGATGGAACACAACGGTTGCCTCGGAAATAATCGAAAAGTTATAACAGATTATAGGAATTATGGGATCATACGTATCCTAACAGATCTCGTAGTATCTTCAGGATATCTTCCCGGTGTCTTGCGGGGCGCGTCGTGCTCCGCAAGGCTTCGTCTTGTGGGCTGGGCCACTCTGAGGGCGTAGCCCATGTAGTCTGACGTGGGTATCCGGGGTCGTACCCCCCACATTAAGTCATAGTCCTTAACCTGTAATTGTTGGCACAAAAAATGGATATGAGAACAAAGCTTTCGAATAACAACAAATCTGATCTGCCTCATCATGATACGAGCCGCCTCATCAAAGCTTTCGTAGAATAACTATGAGTTCAACTTTGACTTTACCACATCATTTCGGTTGGTTCGAGCAATCCTTGCATAGAAGCCCACAACATCGTGATATGAGCCTACATCTATTGCTTGTATCGTCATGGAGGATAGTATAGGCAGGGTGTACCTAATATTCGCAAGCTTATTCAAACATGATTTGACAACATATATAATTGCAACTTTCTTCTCAGGTGCCTTTACTCCTACCTCTGAGATTTATACAACACCTGTACCCCTCCTAGCGGCGATAGAAAGGCCAATTCAAGATTAGGCCAATCGACCATTATCTACATCAAAGCTCTCAACATCCACTCCCTCAACCCCGAAATATGAAAGTCTCTTAAAGCCAAATGATTGGGTCAATTACCTACGGTACATTAAAGAAACACATATATATACATATCAGAAAAATATTTTGTGTACAAGCGTATTTAAGACTTATTAATGTATTAAAACATATATCGTTGCTTACTATGCTAGGATGATTGAACGGTACATACGGCAAACTTGGTTCGAATCCCCAAGTAATATAATAGCCTCAACCCGGGACAATCGGTTCAGGGAGATGTCTAGCCATCTATTCTCACTAAAGTTAATATATAAAAATTCATATCACTAGAGTCAATATATGAATTCATACACCAAAATTCATATATTCATAAGAATTTCCCTATATATATCACTGAAATCAATATTTTTTATATACCAAAATGCATATCACTAAAGTCTACATACCAAAATACATATCAAAATTTATTAAAGTATGTTAAGAAAAAATTGTAGTTGTCTGGAGCGCCACTCGGATATGTGCAATGTATATATATACTTGTGCTGTATGTTCAGCGCTCGGTTTCACACAGCAGGAAGGGATGAGGTGAGGCAATCGAGGTCGAATACCTGGTGGCAGCAGCGAGGGCGAGGCTAGCCGGATCGAGACGAGGTCGCCCGCGCCGGATCGAGACAGGCGCACGACGCGGGTGGTGAGCGTGGCCGCAGACGAGGAAGAGGGGGCGGGTGGTGGGCACGGTCGGCCTAGAGGATTGAAGAAGCGCGGCGTGGCGGTGGCGATGAGTGAAATTTCGGGGAAGAAAAAGAAAGAACATTCGTATATATACGGTAGAACCTATAGTCTCAGATTAGGCCACCAACCGGGAGACTCATTATTGTACCTAATGGGGATGTCGAAGGTGAGACTCCACGTCCATAACTCGCATCCTTCATCATTCACGACCTCACTTGTCGTCGTCTCGAAGATGTCCCACACCTCGAGCAGCCATGGTGCTGCTTCCAGCCACTTGACCAGTTTTATAGTCTGTGATATATGCAACAATCATGATATGAATGAATGTATATATGCAAAAATTATATTAGCACGTAAAACTTAAAATATTCTATACTATTGATGGATCTAGGTGACGCGGAACGGCCCTATCTAGCAAGGGCGCGAATGGAAGATCGCCGGGGTGAAAACCTGATTCCAGTGGCTGGGGAAGTCCGCCGCCATTAGTCGTAACTAAAAAATCTAAAAAACATCACAATAAATATAGAACCCCCATATAAATATATCATGCAATAATATATATTAGAGAAACATATAAAAAATAAATCATCAATATATATATATATATATATATATATATATATATATATATATATATATGCATGCGAAGTAAGCTTAAACATTTCGCACATAATTTTTTTAACGATTATTAACTCTTATCAAGAAATAATGTTGCTAACAAAGATCTAGAAAACAATAAATGTTTAAGGTTACGTAGAAATGATATATAAATAAAAATAAAATCCACCATTATTATTCCTAATTAAAAATCACATATTTAAATATTTCTATGCTTATTATTGAAGCATGAAACGATCTACATTATTAGCAATGAAAGATTAGAAGATGAAGTTGCTAACCTTTAGAAGATTGAAGATGAACCCGGCGACCGAGAGAAAGAACTTGCTCCCCTAAGCAAGAACACAGATGAACATGGATTAACAAGCAAAGACCAAAGATTTGACCTGTGTCTCGGGCCGGGGGACCGTGGAAGCGGGTATATATAGGTGGGGACCTTTAGTCCTAGTAGGCGGACTAAAGAATCAACCTATAATCCCGGTTGGAGCCAAAACCCGAGATAAAAGGCCAGCGGGACCTTTGGTCCCGGTTGGTGGTTCCAACCAGGATTGAAAGGCAACCTTTAGTCCCAGTTTGAACCAGACACCGGGACTAAAGGTCCCTGCTATAAAAGTCTATAGCACTATCCGTTGGGCAGGGGATTCTAGTCCCTGTTTGGTGGTTCCAACCGGGACTAAATCTCCTATTACTCCTAGGCCAAATTTTGTCTGGGACTAAAACTAAAAACCGAAAGTTTGTTCTCTACTGGTGCAGATCTGGATTCAAGTTTAAAATTTGGGTGATAGGGACAGTTTGTCTAGTTGTGTTGAAATTCTACCTTCAAGCTGAAAACCCCTACTCCAATAAATATGATATTGTATCCATGTATAAGCTTTAATTTAAAAAATTCCTATATAAGAACTTAAAAAAACAACTACTATGTAATAGTTGAAGAACATTTCATGGTGAATAAACTTGATTAGATCTAGTTCCAGAACTCTGAACTTTTGATACCTAAAACCGCTGGCTAAATTTGAACTTAAGCTGTTTGAATCCCTATTGAAGACAAATCTGAAATTGTGTGTTTTTACCAAATTCATCGAGAATTATCTTGCAAGCTAATGGACCTACAAGCCTAAAACCCATATAACACAATTGTCGACCTACATGTCATCTTTAAAGTCTCCACAATCTTATGGGGTTTTAAAGACCGGTTTGCACCCAAAATCGCGAGCAAATGGGGTCGGGTTCAAGAATTCGCCTCTGCGCTGAACTGAACCGCATCAGCAGGATGCCGGTGTGCTTCTGCTCCTTGCGCTGCCGCTCAAAATCCCGCCCTGCCATGCACCGTAGCAAGCAAGCGCATGGCGCACAGGAGCTGGCGCCGTTGACGCTGCTGTACCTAGATAGAAGCAAACTACCAGGACAGTGCGCCGGGAAGGGCACTCTCTACACAAAACTCCGCCGCCAAGCCGCCATAGCCACCTCTACGGTGAGCCACATCTTTCCATTCAATTTAACAGCACGCGTAGGTACATAATGACGTGTCTAGACTGTAGAGTGCTTTTATTGAGTATAGCAAGTCATTGTTCGTAGTACGAGGTTTGAACTGTCTGAATTGGCAGTGTCGATGTCCAAAGTTACTGCATCTTTTCCCTCCGGAGATCACTTTGTCCTCCGTCCGTAGCGCAACGGCGAGCACTGGCAGTCGACAGCGGTAGACGGGGACGCATTCCTCGAAGCATCAGTCGTCGCGATTGCCATGGCGATCGCGCGTGGGTGGTGGGAGGGTAGGCTGGGGGCATGGGAGGCGATGGGTGCAGAGACGAAAGTGAACGCTAAGGCCCAAGTGGCCTTCAGCTTTGTAGAAGGCTAAAGGTGGGCTGGAATATTTTTCACGTCAGCCGTATGTATGGCCTGCTATCATTTAGGCCTTTGTTTAGGTGGACATAGAGTGGCTTGAGCCCAAATATGGGAGGCCGAGGATGTTCTTTCGCGCTCCATTTCACCGTGTTCGCCGCGGAACGCCGCCATGGCCGCTATCGCGGAGAACTCAACTTAGGGCAAGATCGCCAGGACACTGGGCCGCCGCGCAGCAGAGTCGCTCCGCCGCTGACCGCCGGCGAGCAATCTAACCTAGTAACCTACGATTAAACCATACCATAAAGTGAGAGAAGTCTAAGCCATGGCAGGTCGAGCTGGCTGTAAGCGTCATTTTCGCTTGGCTTATAGCCGTACTTTTTTAGCCAACGAATAATATTTTTTTTCTCACAATAAATTAGCCAACAGTACTTTTAACCATGGCTTATTTGTATAAAACAAAAAGCTCAAACGTATTGGGGAAAAAGAACGAAGACAAATATTTCAAAGCGGAGGGAGTACTAGGGGTGTTGAGGGGTGTTTAGGACTGCTCCGCTCCGTATTTTTTAGCTCCACACACGTTGGTCGAGGAAAAAGGGTAAATTTGTAAAAACACCTAAATAGGTGCTCCACAAACTCTAGTTTTTTTAAAGTGGCTTGTCGGTGTTTCAAATAAAGACCGACTAGTGAATTTATAATTGTTGCGCGTTAGGTCCGGATGGTGCACTAAAGGACACAAGGTTTATACTGGTTCGGGCTGAATGTCCCTACGTCCAGTCTGCTGCTGCTCGTGTTATTAGTACCTAAAAAGGTTCATAGTAGGGGGTACAAACGGTCGAGAGAGGGAAAGGTCCTAAGTCTCTGATGAAATGGTCGAAAGGACGCCAAGAGCTTGGTCGCTTGCTTGGCTGTATGTGTGATGTGTTGTGTGTCGAACTGATCCCCCTTCGTGGGGTGTCCTGCCCTCCCTTTTATAGACCAAGGGGGAGCAGGGGGTTTACTGATGGGAGAAAAAAAGGAAAAAACCTAAGGTGGAGGTCGCCCTTCGAAGGTGCCGAGCTTTCCGTTTCCCTTGAGCCTGTACCGCTGTCACGGCAGACCATGCCAGGGATGGCATGTCCATTGACCCTAACAGGGCCATGCCCTGACCTTGCTTCAGCGAGTGGTTACGTCCCATCCTCCCCGACAGACGGTGCGGGGTGTCAGGGTGCCGAACCATAACTCTACAGGGAGCGGACGGGGAGACGACTATATGCCTGCTACTGTAGATTATGTGAGTTTTCTCTTGGATTGTAGCAGTTGTCATATGCCAGTGTTAGTATCCACGCCCGAGGACTGAAGGTGGCGCCTACAACACTGTGGGACAAAATTCGATGCCTACAATACTGTTTGGGTACTGTTATGTCAGAAAGGGCTTAAAGCGCCCGTCCCATCGTATCCTGACTGTGCCTTCCTGCAGACGAGTAGGGCATCGCCCTTCGGTACTGCGATTGACTCGAATGTCCTGTTGTACCCTGTGCTCGTCTTTATGAAGGATCTGGGTACAGTCGTCGGGCGAGGCGGAGTCCAACCCACGGTCGTCGGGCGAGGCAGAGCTCGCCCTCGGACGTCGAGCGAGGTGGAGCCCGCCCTCGAACATCGGGCGAGGCGGAGCCCGCCCTTAGCCATCGGGCGAGGTGGAGCCTAGCCCTCGGGGGTCAGGGCGAGGTGGAGTCTAGACCTTAGCCATCGGGCGAGGTGAAGCCTAGCCCTTGGTGGTCGAGCGAGACGAAACCGATCTTCTGTCGTTCGGGCAAGAAGTGTAATAGCATTCTTGTCTAACCGGAAGTGTCAATGTTTGATGGTTATTAGTTCCACCTTGTTGAGTACCCCGGTATCAGATCCCCGACAGTAGTCCCCGAGCCCGTAGATGATTCGAGCAGAATCACCCGGGTGCTGTTTTGACTTGCCAAAGGGTGCGCGCGAGCGCACCCGTTGGGTGTAGCCCCCGAGCCCCCGGGTGATTCGAGCAGAATCACCCGGGGATGTTTTGACTTGCTAGAGGGTGCGCGCGAGCGCACCCATTGGGTGTAGCCCTCGAGCCCCCGACTGATTCGGGCAAAATCGCTCGGGGGTATTTTGACTTGCTAGAGGGTGCGCGCTGAGCGCACCCATCGGGTGCCCGGGGGGTAATTTTAGACCCTTCGTGGGTAAGGCTGTGAGATTCGGTTTTTGTCAACTGGATAGTTTTAAGGGAACCCTAGTATCCCATTCGTGGGGATTTCATCCAGGGTTAGCCTGGCTTGGACTCGACTGCCGATCGAGGCCCTACTGATGCTCGTGTACCTGCGTCTTAGTCGCTTGTGGGCCCATCCCTCGTTGGGTCGGTCGTCAAGACTATCGGGCCGGCCCTTGGACTTTCTGGGCCCAGAGGGGCCGAAGAAGAAACTTTTTGACTCATATCCCCTTTGTGGGAAAAGAGTCCGATCCTCTTGGGAAGGCGAACCATCCAACGCGATTTTGGTGGGAAAGGATAGGGATTGCGGGTGCGTATCCCACGACGTGATGCGGCGGTGTGTCATGGCAGGCTCAGAGATTGAGGCAGACGGTTGCTCTTCTCGCATCCGTTGCTCCTATAAAACCACAGGGTTCGCCCCTAGGGTTCCATACTTTGCCTCCCCACCTTCGTATCTATAGCCTCCACCACCAATCGCCTGAGCCTCCCATACCCGTATTGCTACCGCCATCAAGCTCACATCTGCATCGCCACCACCGTCGAGCTCATAGCCACCTTCTTTCCCGCCGTTTCAATGGAGCCATGGTGCAGATCTAACATTACCCCTCAGCGTCTATAGGGCCTTGTCCGCCGTGGCCTCCTTCGCCCGTTGTCCACCATTGAGGAGTGGCGGCTGCCTGGTGATGAGGACGAGCCGTCGCCGCCCGAAGGGTATGTTGTGTCATTTGCTCTCTTCCACGAGCGGGGATTCACCGTACCTACTCATAAGTTTCTTTGGGGGCTATTGGAGTACTACCAAGTGGAGTTGCAGCACCTTAATTCCAATGGGATCTAGCATATTACGGCGTTCGCCGCCCTGTGTGAGGGGTTCCTGAGGATTAGTCCCCACTTCATTCTATGGTGGCACTTTTTTGCCATCAACCAGTCGAAGAAGCGGGTCGGGAAGCAAGAGCTAAGCATGCCGATGGGATGTGCCAGCATCCATCTGCGCAACAACCGGGCGAACAACTGCCCATTGATGCGTCTGTCGACCTCCAACAAGGGGTGGCATTCATAGTGGGTTTACGTCAAGGACGACGTGGCCGCCCCCTTGCCGGCGTGCTCTAGGTGCCTCATCGAAGTGGTCCTAGGGTCGTGGAAGTGGGGTGTCTCGGACAAAGATAAGAAGAGGATCAAGGACCATCTCGCCACCCTCCAAATTCTAAAGGATAGGGGTGTGAAGGGATCGAGGATCATCGGCGCCTAACACACGCGGTGGGTGGCACCGCTGATGAGCCGCGCGCTCCCCCTGTACCTGATGGCGCCTGGGGCGTCTCTTGAAGGGACGATGCTCACTGACTGAAGCGCTCCCCCCCCACCGAAGTGGTGCAACGGATGAAGGAGGCAATGGAGCCTTCGAAGGACACCACCAGCGTTGTCCTTGACTTCGTATATCCAGTGCTGGGACATCCTCCAATGCGGATCGAAGCTAGGGTTTATCGATTTTGTAAGTTCCCCTTTCCCACGCCTTTTCTTTACTTGAATTTCTGACACCTTGATATTGACCTCGGGATAGCAGGACCAGCCAAAGAGACTCATCCTTGAGGATAGCCTGGCTCCGCTACTGAAGGACCAGATCCTGGCGGCAGCGAATCGCACCATGGCCGAGTGGGACAAAAGGACGAGGGAGCTCAAGTAGAAGAAGATGCTATGGAAAGCAGCAAGCATGCGATCGAGGAGAGGAGATAGGCAATGACGATGACAACAACGATGAGGTAGCCATCGATGTGGATTGGGATGTTCCTAGAGGGCGAAGATTCGCTGACAGACACCCTATTGTCCACAGTAGGGACCCACCCTAGCCCTAACCATCTCAATCACCTACCCTAGGAGCAAGAGGACCTCACTAGATACGTGTAGGGTAGATAGGACAAAGTCATGGGGCTCGGCAAGGTGGTTGGACACGAGCGCGGGGTGACTCTAGTTCATGGCAAGTGTGGCGACGATGTCCCCGGTGACCTGCTGCTCCAACGGACGAAATTGCTGCATGAGTGAGGTAACTAAATAAAGGAGACGCAAAAGCACTAGCTCAATTTAGACAACGAAGCAGTGATCGACACCCTGGCCGAGTGCCCGCCTCATCAGGCCATGGTGGACCACTGCGAGGAGAAAGCGCTGCATTACCTCACTAGAGTACAAAAGCTCGTCAGGTCGACTCCAATCGCAAGCTAACTACCAAGGCTCGTTGGGTGCACGATGAATTGGAAGGAGGTGGACTACGCAAGGCTAATTGGACAGACGATGGCGTTCAGACCTAAGGTGTCAATGGTGGGGGAAAACTCCAATTGAAGCCCCGACATCGTACGGCTACAACAGTGGCAAGCTTGGTGCGAAGCTAGACTCCCACTCGACCTCTAGACGTGTGCAATTACGAGAGTAGGGCCAAGCTCTACGGTTTTGCCTTGGCATGGCTCAGCTAATGCGACACCATTGAAGTTGATGTGATGGTGGCTTAGCATGGCGTAATTTCTAATAGGGGAAGGACTGGCAGCGCGATGGGGAAGACTCCATGGGCGCGTACAAGTCCAGCATGGCGACGTGCGACTACAGCGCCATGATCCACAAGATGATGGTAGCACTAGCACAGCGTGCCGTAGAGACTGACGTCGGTTCAGGGAGGCAACAGCGTGGCGTGGCATCGAGCATGGATGTGATGGCGAAGTTAGAGCGGGTAGGCCTGTGCGTGTGCAGCCATGAAGGTCAGCAGCAGTAGTGACCATGTAGGCGGCAGTTGGAATGCAGCACGTCCAAGGCGTAGCTCGATGCAATGGCAAGCAGCGTGGCTTAGGCGAACGCGACGGCGGGCATAGTAGCCAGGCCCACCAACGTGGTGTGCGTGCGTGTGTGAGCGTGTGCCAGGGCACAGCAATGGCAGTGGTCATGGCCAATAGCTTGGAGCCATGCACGCGGCATACATGCACATGCACGATGAGTGGTCCTAGCGTAGCGCGCCGAGAGCCGACAGGGTGAGCGTGCCCAGGCGCTGGCATCGTTTAGAACATGACTTGCATGCTTTTTAAAGCGACTCAAAAATCCCACTCAATGACCCGAAATGCTAAACCAACTATTTTACGTTCGAGATGGTGCATCCAGCTACTAAAACCAACCTTAAGACCATGCCACTGCTTAACCCAATTCCCCTATAAAAATTATCGAACTTGGCTTCGTCAAACCCTTTTCTAACTTACGAAAATCGACTAAGTTTTTGTTCGGATTCGTGTCAACTTCGATTTCCAAGCTACCAACTATGCTATCTAGTGAACCCCATTCTTGACCTCAAGTATTTCATCGCCACCTATGAAGTTTGTACTATAAACTTTATGAAAATGATGGGTATGCGTTCTATAGCATTTTCATTCAATAAAAATCGTTTAGAACACTAAGTGATACAACGTGACATGAAATATAACATTTGTTTCGTGTTTCCGATGAATGTTTCAAGTTCCGTATATTACTTTACACCCTATATTACACATATTTACACTATAAGTATGATGCTCATGCAGTGTTTTAGCAAAATGCTGTATAGTGTGTTACACTGGTATTCTTTCTCTTCTAACCAATGCTGATAAACCTTTTCCTTCTATTGTTGCCATTTATTCAACAAAATTCGAGATGTGACACACAGCCTTATCGCCCCATTCCTTGACGTCTCTCCTTGCTCATATTGGCTCTTATATTGGTCATGACGCCTTTTAATCTCTCTATATTCATCAGCCGATATTTGCATCTTTGGATCGATGGTTTTGGTTTCTTTTGCCCTGGTTGATGTTAGGACTTTAGTCTTTCCCTTGAGCAACTTAACATTGACCATATTCTAATCTCTTGGAAAGGATTATCATCAACTTTTATCTTCCGAGGTGTATCAAATTTAGGCTTCCCTTACTGAATAGCCTTCTATTTATGTTGCCAAAAAATTCTACACTCGTTAGTAGAATAAGAAGTAGCGTTATGAAACTTGCTGAACTTTTTATTCTTCAACTAATTAGGAGGTAACATAACATGATTGGTGGTCAATTTGATCTGTCCTTTCTCAAGCAAGAAATCAAAGAGCTTGTCTAATTTTGTGACATCGAAATCATAGCTCTCCTCAACTCCTTTTCCCCAAGGATTTGGCACCATTACTGTCTTCTTACCCTAATTCCATTCAGCCGTAGCAATCTCTTCTTCTTCATTGTTCTTATCGCCATCATTAACTGAATATGGATTATAAGCTTCAGTAATTGTGACATTCTTCTGGAATTAGATATCTCTATGCATATTCTGGAATTGGCTATTGAGTGCTGCCACCCGTTGACCCAACTGACCTAAATTGTCAAACTCTTACCCAAGCAGCTTCTCTCTCCACGTTAGCAACATTCCTTGAATGGCCAAAGTAGCTAGATGATCATTAGTCAGATTCAATGAAAAGCACAAATTCCTGGTTTCTCGGAACCTCTGAAGAAACTCGACACCCGATTCATTAGTTCTTTGCCTTATGGTCGTCAAATCTATGATTTTCTTTTCTCATGTCCTAGTATAGAAATATGTATGAAACTTCTTCTCTAGCTTAGTCTAATTGGCAATGGAATTAACTGGTAATGATGAAAATCAGGTGAAAGCTAGTCCTGACAGGGACAGGGAGAAGAAACGAACTCAATGAGCTTCTTCAATGGATGCTTTGCCCTAACTGTGTAAGATATCGACTGACATGTTCTATTATACTTGTGCTATCTTGACCAGTGAACTTAGCAAATTCTAGGAGCCTGTAATTTATAGAAAGAGCGACCAATTCATACCACTCTGAATATGGATGTTTGTACAAAAAGGTCTGCCCTTTTGGTTTCAAACCAAACTGATTCTTCATCATCTCGATCACTCTGAAGCAATAACTCATTAGCATTTGAATCTGGATTTCTTTGCAATTGCTGACCCATCTGTGGATTAAAATTTTGGGTACCTTGATACCCTGGATTTGGAATTATATGAAGGGTATTGTAATATGTTCCATAATAATATCTTTGTAGGAATCTCTATCTATTGGGTCCTTTGCTGATTTGCTGCTTGAAGTCTCTGGTTGTAAATGTTGGGATCTGTATCTCTACAAATCCTTTGAACTGATGGCGTTATTTTTTGAGCCAACGATAGTATTTGGCCTAATGTGCCAAAATTAACTATTTGATTCTGAATTTGCCCTAGTCGGTTGTTGCACATACTGCACCGATGATCCAAGATTATTTTGTATTTAATTAGTAGTGGTACCTTGAACTTGCTCAGATGAGCTCTAAACTGCCTGGACATCATCATTACCAGTTAGTGCTGCTTCTTGATGGCTAGTACCGACTTGATTAGTCCCCTAGAGTTGACGGATGTGGAATGTTGTAATAAGTCAATCCAATCTGATCAATTGGACATCTATGAAACACATCTTTCATGGTATTGTGGAATGTGTTTAAGAAAGCTGTATTATTGTTCAACATGGCATCATGAATAGATTTGTTTACAACATCTAAGAAGAAACGTCTATCATCAACTTCGTCTGTATCTGACTGCCCATGCATCAAAACTCTTGGTAGTGGATATTTCTGAACAACTTTATTGTCACGTGTCTTGGTGTAGGACAACAAACACTTGTTCTAAAATTCTTCTATAGCTTTACTGATGATATCTTTATCCTCATCAGGTAGGTCTTCACAAGGCACCATAAGAATGTCCCTGTTGTTATAAGTTGCCATGACGATTATGGGGTCCCACTAGGTGTGCCAGAATGCGTGTCGGCGCAAAAACGTGGTAGCCGCGCTAGGGTGGACACGCAGCAAGCCAAAACGATCTGGAGATCTGCTTGTCTTCAATGTAGGACCAGTCGATCCTATGGGGTCCCACTAGGCAATTGACAATGAGAGAAAGTTTATCAGTAATTTAGAGTGGAACATGCTGGTTTTGCCCAGACAGTTCCAAGTGTGCCGCTTCGGGAGCAGCCAGACGGGAAAATCGACTAAATAGCCGATACGAGAAGAAATCGACTGTTAAGGACAGTAATGCTTGTGGGTCATGATTGATTTTATAGTAACGAATACAATACACCCAGTTTTAATGATCCTTTCCCTTAAGCTATTAACATGTATGCATCAAAGATACATCACTGGCTAAATTAGATTTGATCAATACGTGGTGTAGAGCCAATAAATCCGATGAAAAGGGATATGCCACAGCAAACAATCAACTATTTGATATAGACGGATCTACGAACTGTCTAGATCTAATCTATTACCGTCAACAGTGAGGTTCGACCGGATCGATGCAGGCTATGAGATGATGATAGTCTAGAACCAGAAAATCCATAGAACCAATCATACTTCAATAGGTTCATGAAAGCGTGCCATACCTGTGAAAGCACAGGCGAATCGGCTAAAATAGCCGATTCAGGTAGAAAATAAATTACAGCATGTGAACAATCAACTGTTTAATATGGACAGATCTATAAACTCATCCAAATCTAACCTGTTATCCTTAATAGTGGGGTTCGAACCGAATCGATAGCAGCCATAATAAAGATAATAGATCAAATCTTTAAAATAAACAAATCTATTCATATTTAACAGAATCATGAAGACATTACTATAAGCGTTAAAGTACGGGCAATCGTCTATTTAGCCAATGCAGGCATAGCAAACAGCCAAGGTCACGCCTGGTCGAAAGCAAATCTACCAACTAGCATACTCCGATTTAAAGTGCTAACAGTGGGGGATCGACCGGATCCTTACAGCCATAATAGCGAGCTATAGACCAGATTCAACTAGCTAGTAAACCTTCTCAAGATCAGACATGACTTAGCCGCGTACTATGCACAATCAAGATCGAAGTAGAATGGCCGATAAAACATAATCCGTCGTTTAAAGTAAGAACCATCGCAATAGTGACAAAATAAATAATGGACTAAAAGAATATGAGGCCAATCTAGATCGATCTCGATCGGGCAGGTTGATATTGCTAAACCTAATAGCAACAAGAGCATCAGCAAGATCGGTAACTTAATGAATCTACCCGAAGGATGTCGCCCTTAGGTAGAAGCCGATAACTTGACCTTAATCTAATTCGAGCAGTGGAGGTCGAACTTAACCTAATGCAGCCGTACTTGAACTAGATAAGGATCGATAACTAACTTATACTAGATCTCGTAAGAGGTCGGGCGGACCGATGTAGCCTTACAAATAAAAGTATAAAGCCATGACTGGTATTTACAGACAAGTTGGAGGTCGACCGGATCGATGTAGCCCTACTTGTTGAAGAACTCGCTGAGATCTATAGTACTCCTACTCCTAAGGGTTGGCGTGAAGCCGAAAAAAATAATTAGTATTGATTGATTGGATCTCTTTTATAATAGCCGGGGTCCAATATTTATACCCGGAACCTAAACATGAATCATACTCAAGTACGACTCATTATAATTTTTGGTATAAGAGAAAACATTCCTAACTTAAGATAACTTGACCCTAATCTTTCCCTTTTTGTAGAGTCCAACATGTTTCCCTCCTCGACGCCATCCGTACGTAGTCCGTTGATATTGTCTGCTGACGTCATCTATAAAATAGTCGATTCCAACACTGCATCAAAACCAGTTGACCTCGATTCACACCCGATCTATCCCTTGATGATACAATTTTATAAGCCTTGAGTTCCCGCGTTCTTCTTTCCCAAATTTTGCTATAAACAACAATAAAACACTCCTAAGGAATATTACAAACCTAGTACTTGCTATTCAAAATAAGAGTAAATAAGGTCCCTGCTACGTCTGCTTCATCCAATCATCCTCTTTCACCCTTTTGTCAATTCACAAGCCTTTTCGTTTTCTTTGCATTACCATGATCTTCATCTAATCTCCCTGTAAGATAATTGTACCTTTTTTTTACATTTTCTGAATCAAACATACTTTTATCCCTTCATAGGACGATTTTGGTGCTTTTGCCGTTTGGTGTATATGCCCATGGCTTACCTTTATGGGAAGAAATTTGTTGGGCCCATCACTGCTGAAATTAAGAGAGGAGCTCTATAGCATACCATATGACACTATTGACTGGAACAAGGCTCGTCATTCTTGTTCCAAAGTTCGTTACTGTTCAAATTCTAAAACTTTACGTATTCAACTCTATAACCTTAGCTAAGATATGCATGGGGCCTCAGATTAGAGTTGGGCGATTGTTCCCTTATCCCTTAACTGGAACTACAAAGTACGTGGTCAATGCTGCTAGTTATAGTTATGTATGCATTCATATGACAGTTGCTCTGAATGTGAGAATAAGCCATTTTTGGGCAGAGCTAAACTTTTTAATCAGCACAGACTATAGTACAACGTAAAACTACAATTTTAGAAGGCATTATGTACACGTGCACTTAGTATTGGTTAGGACATTTGCAATTGCCCCTAAAATTAATCGCTATTATAGCCCCATGGAAGATCGAGTTTGCAGCCTAAAAATGCATTAGCACAAGTTCCATAAACATTATTGTTTTAGTACTTTTGGAACTATGCTAATTTCACGCTGCTTTTGCAGTAAAATCAAAAAGATCTTTATCTGCTAAAATATACAGCTTTAGAGCAGGCAATATTTCTTCTACTAGGCGTCCAGATTTTCAATGGTTAATACGCTCTTGCTTTGTTACAGGACGACTCAGAGTTGCAAAATATTATTTTCAGTTGTCTCAACAAGTTTGTGGAGTCAATTTGGCCAGTTTTTTTTTTTTTTTTTTTTTTTGAGTAAAGTCAATTTGGCCAGTTAACAAGCTGCGAGAGAAAGCTTTGGACAACCTCATGGAGCACATCCACTATCAAGAAGAAACTACCAAATACATCTGTATTTGTCCTATTGATAAGGTAATGCATATGGAAGCTGCAACTCTACCTTTTCAATTCATAACAACTTATTCCCTATTTGGGCCCTTGGAGAATTATTCCCTATTTGGGCCCTTGGAGAATTTCGCCGCCGGCTTCTTGCAAACAAGAGCTAATGTCAGTGCATATGATTACCGTATCGTAATACACATGCCCAAGGTGTGTTGTAAGGAAATAAGAAAGCATTATTCCCATGAGAATAATTGCTTTTCCAAGGAAATTTAAAAAATCAAATTGCTCTGTGCAGACATGGAATCTGATTTGTTTGATGAATCGGTCACTTAGAGATGTCAAGATCCACAGTTTGCAAACAATTAGCCATCAGGTAGAGCATGGCAGGACTATTTGCTCAGCAAAATATAATTTAAAATTAGAAATTAAATTATGACTGCTGTGATGCTGTTGAGGCCCAGGTGTAAATAATTAGTTGTAAATTGTAATATTACCAATGTGGTATATGTCATGCATTGACTCATTGCGTTACATGTCGAGCAATATGACGAGGGTCAAAACAGCCCTGCCATGATGTGCATTTTGGACTTATTCAGTGGCATGGAATGAAATTTCACCAAATTGCCTTACTAAAGTTGCCTGGATTGGATTCTAGCTAAATTATCCAAGTGAAAAACACTGAAGCATTATGACCCTCGAGCTCAGTCGTAGCAAGTTTTGTAGACAATACTCCATCCGTTCTAAATTATAAGTCGCTTTGATTTTTTTAGTACATCTATTTTGCTATACATCTAGATAAATAATATGTCTAGATACGTAACAAAATAGATGAACCAAAAAAGTCAAAACGACTTATAATTTAGAACGGAGCAGAATAATAAAATGAGCCCGCATCCATGAACCATGATCCATCATGAAGGGTAAAGGAAAAGAGGCTGCACCTGAACCTAACAAAACCTGAAACACCAAAGCACGCAAAAATGAACTTGAGACAAGCTTCTAGACATGTTTTCGTAGTTACCCGACAACAATTCATGTTCCAACTTATCACTATGCAGCAATCATTGGCGTTCATAAGACCCTGTCAATTGAGATAACCTTGAAACCACAGTGACGAACAAAACAAAACAACCATGAACCGATGTAACCGAAAAAAAAAACAATGCAACACACGAAAATAATGCGAAGGCATTGGTGGCAATACATACCTGAACAATCATCTCCACTCGGAACACGATTACACATCGCCTAAGCTAAGGCGCTGAGCTGAGCTTGTTAGTTGATCTCCACCAATTAGGGCTCTTGGATCCGCGCCCTGATCGAAGACGTTCAACCCTAATATGGTTGGTGGGCCCCCGTCGCACAGCGCCATAAATAGGAGGTGGGGCCCGGGGCGCTCGAGTCACGAGGTTCGCCTGAGCCGCCTAAAACCCCACCTACAGTCCTAAACCTTAACCGATCACAGAGGGGGCGCTGCCAGCAACGGGAAGCGCCGCCACCGCCTCTGCATCTCGCCGAAGGGCTGCTACGACGCCGGGCTGCCCTGCGACCCCCTACACCGACCCCTGGACAACACCACTGCTGCACCATCGCCCTTCACCACCGAGCACCGCAATGGCGAGCCCGTCTTCCTCCAAGGCGGCCGATGGTTTGCAACCCCTTCACCCCTCTCTCTCTCACTCTATCTCTTATTCCATACTAGTAGATGTTTTAGGGCTCTCTGTTTATTCCAAAAGCAAGTAGACACGCTAGATCTATGGCCAGTGATCCCGTTTTAGGTCTATCAATGGTATCAGACGCCTAAGTAGGTGTAGATCTAGCCTATCGGATGAGAAAACCGAGTAGCAGCTAGAAGGAGATGATAGATTCGTTTTCGGATCTAAACAGAGGGTTCATCGAACCCTAAACCCAAAATCAGGGAAGAAAAGAAGTGAAGAAGGGCCTCGGGTTTTGAAAAGCAACTCAAAGCCGAACCCCAACCCACGAATCACACTCGGAGAAGAACAGTGAGCGAAACCCTAACCCTAATCAAACCCAAATCCCCAAATCGGACAAATCCAAGAAGAACGAAGCAAGATCCAGGCGGAAAAGAAGAAGGGGAAAGGGGGAAGAGGCCTACCTCGTCGTGCACCGCGCTGCCGTCTCGCCGGCGCGCAAAAGAAGGCCGAGCAGGGCAGCTACTCGTTGGTCTTGTGCGAGCTCCGGCCAAGGGCGCTGCCGCTCGTCCGCTCGACGGCGGCGCGCTCACCCGTGTGGGGAGCGCGTGCGCCGGCGAGGGGGTCGGCAACGGCGCCATGGTCTCTCCCTTCGCTCGGTCGCCGCTGCTGCAAGTTGCGGGCCTGAGAGAGAGGAGAAGCGGCCGGGTCAGATCTAGGGTTTCGGAAGCTCCTCACCTCAGCGCGCGTGGGGATCAGGGCACCACCGCCCAGACCGCTCGACGGCGGTGTGCTCACCCGCTGGGGAGCGCGCACGCTGGCGAGGGGACCGGCGACGGCGCCATCTTCGCGCTTGCTTTCGCTCGGTTGCTGCTGCTCGTTGCGCGGAGGAGAGAAAGGAGCGAGGCGAGGAGAGAGAAAGAGCAGAAGCGAATGAGTTAGGGTTTCGGCGCCGCTGCCGGCCGGGGGTTTTGTTATCCCGAAGACAAATCCGAGTATACTTTATTAATAATTTAATCATTTCATTTACTCCTACGTATATACTTCCTCGGTTCCCATAATCCCATCCCATAAAAAGAATATTTATGTGATATGTGCTAATCAAACTTTCTTAAATTTGACTAATTTATACAAAATATTATCAATATTTGTATCTTTAGGTAATTTTTTTATAAAAATATATTCAATGATTTATCTAGTGGTATTAATTACTACCTTCGTCCCAAAAATAAGTGCACGCCTCGTATTTTAAGGAGTCAAACACTAGTTTGACCAAATATATATATATATAAATATTTATGATTGTGATACCAAATAAACATCATTAGTCAAATTTGATATTTGTTGACTCTTCCATGTGTTAAATGACCACCTGAAAATATCCTAACAAAATTTGGAAAATAAATAACACGACATCCTTTTCAGAGTAAATACTCCATTTGTCCCATAAAGAGTATCATTCTCACTTGACGAGAAGTCAAATATGTTCAACTTTAATTAGATATATTATATCTCTAAAAAAAGAATGCAATTACCCTGTAAGGAAAACTCTAGCAGGTACTGATGGCACTGAACCAAACATCGTCTTAAGCTGAACAAACATCTCAGGGGTCCTGGAATATTTAGCATAGTGTGTTAGGATAAAAACATAGGCATGAGCTCTGCATATGTTCAGCACAGGGAATCTCTACACTATGTAGGCACGTGATGCTTTCCATTTGGCAAATCTAGGCACTAATTTCATTATCAACAGTTTGTCTCATTACAGCACATAACAATATACCAAATCTGGTTCTGGCAGGAAGTATAGGTACAAAAAATAAATAGGAATCGAGAAGGATTTACCTCCTGAGTTCTTTTAGTGCCTGCACAAGTACCATCCCAGTCGATTCAAGCATCTCCAGGAGCTCGTCCTGGTCGCATGCGCTCTCCAAAGAGGCCATGCGTATTTGATCAACGACGGATAAAGCAGCCAACATCGCCTGCTCGAACGATCCACTGACTAGATAGGTATGCAATGAAAAGCACTGTAAATAATGGCAAGCACTCTGCAGCTCCGTCGATCATCAGCAGGCAGGAACGAAGATGTTCTAAAAATTCGGCAATCATAGCAACCATATCGAACAATGAGACTATGCTTCCGTGATTTCCCTCCTCTCCTTTTTTTTTTGTGTGAATGTTTTCCCTCCTCTTGCAGTTCTAAACTGAATGAAGCAAGATGCCCATAACAGATTTCTACTCAGGGCAACGTAATTCGATTACAAAACCAGTACTCATCAATTAGTAATAAGCAAGGCCAGGAAACTAGCTACCCTAAGAGACGACACGGATAGAAAACATAGTGGGCAGGAGTAAGTAAAGGACGGAGCAGAAGGGAAGAGGGATCTTACTACTCGGCGTCGTCGATTTGCTTCCAGATAAGCGATTCCTGGGCAGAGGTCCCCATGGTTCCAGAGAGCAGGGGCGCGAACCTGTCGTGGTTCATTCAGGGGGAGAATTGAAGTTCGTAGGCGTGCATAATACATGTATTATCTTTGCAATCACAACAGATCCGAATACAAATAGCCAAATATCTTAAGTTAGGGTTTGGGGTGCTCGGTCTCGAGCAGGAAAGAGAAGGGGTGGGCATACCTGGGGTGCTCGTCGCCGGAGAAGACCTGGGCGGCCCAGTCGTGAGCGCGTGCGGCGAGAAAGAGAGGACACGAGAGTGAGGCAGGGCCGCAGGGGTGGGTGATTGGAGGAACGGACAACGGAGCCGGAGAAGAAAAGGTCGCAGAGGTGGAGGAGGACGATTGTAATTGACGACTATTTTATTTATTATTTATTAAAATCATTTACGGTCCTTAGATTCAAGTTCTTTTATTTTAAAATTCTATTTTTCAAATTATTCAAATAAACATGAATGAAGGAATTACTAAAACTACAGTTGTAGATTTTAAAAAGATAGATTATAAGTTTTAAAAAATTGTACCAATTTCATATTTTCTAAATTAAAAAGAAATATGTATAAATTATAGTGATTTACCTATTATTTTATTATTTTTAGAAAATACATACATAATCAAAACCACCTTTGAAACCAAAACTATTCTCTTTCTTATTTCACAACCACGACATTCATGCTTTCTTTATTTGACACAAAAAAAACATTCATGCTTTCCTTATTTAACACTACATAGTTCTGATATATTTTATTAAAAAAATAATAGTTCTGACGTAGAGGGGCATATGGGTCATTTTGGTGGCTACTTAACACCATTAATGAAGGAAATGGACGCTAGTGCCACATAGGGAAGGAAATTTCAACTCGATGCTAGATAAGGAACTTCGATTTTAAGAGTGCCTTAGAAGAAATACTAATTTTTTTAGTGGCCAATAGATAATTCTCTCTTGTATATATATACCGCGTTTTTCTAGGGCCTTGGGAGTTTTGTTTCTGATCCTAGTGCTCAACTTCTCTTTTGTCAAGTTTGTTTATTATTTTATAATAATGTCTTCTTTCTCTGTAAAATAATTCCTCTGTTTCAAAATTAGAATTCATTTTGACTTTTCTATATACATACATAGAGTCTGATTAGATGCATGTATTAGCCTTAGCTTGCATTAAATTTTATGCAGCATAACCTAAGTGTAAACATATGCAATGCCTTCATGTTTGGTTGTTCTACATAGACAAGTCGGGTCCGACAAAATTGTGGTTGTTTGTTTACTTTTTATTTCTCCTTATATGTTTTATTAAGGGTCTCATGTTTCTAGTAAAGGTCGAGAATGTAAAAATATTTTATTTTTGTGCGCACATCGACTTATACAAATTTACAACATCTAATACGGAAAAATCTTGTGTACTGCCTAATGTTGCATTTGCCTACTCGTTGCATTTGCCTACTCTGAGCATCGTGCAAGCCCACATAAGAGCCTCTGCAACTAAACATAGGTAAATTGCATTTCACCAGCCTGGATACAAACTAATGCAATTAACCAACCAAACTCATAGTGTATATCTAGGTGTATAAATAAAACTATGCATCTAAGAACAACTCCTATAGACTTTCTATATCATTCCTAATTGTTAGAAATAGAGAATTTGGTGAAAAAAAATTACTCCAACAGCTTCTCTAATTGATATCTAGCCATCATATATTTTGGATTTCTGGCTAGCCAAAGATGGACAACGAGGTTAACTCTCTACTCTCTATAGTGCGTACAAGATATAAAAAAGTTGTTCCAAGGCTCTCCAAATGTTGATTTACATGATGAATTTTAAAAAGACTCTTAAATATGCTTAAAAAAGCTAGAACCATCCTTCACTGCTCCTGGACCGTTGCGCGTACACTCCTCACTGGACCTTCTCTATCGTCGTCGATCATGTCACGCTACACCTGCACATTACAAAGCCAAGAGACATGCATGTTGTACACACAACTCTCGCATGCCACAATTAGTCTCCCACACACTTAACCAAAGCTCGTATCACCTCAATAACAAACACTCGTCACTCACACATGGACATATATCAACCACGTGTCTGCAGCTTGTATTCAAGTGAGCATAGAGAAAAGACACACTCACACGTGGACATATATCAACCATGTGTTTGCAGCTTGTATTCAAGTGAGCATAGAGAAAAGACACGAGACGGGTCGGGAAGAAGGTCCTTGTTTTTTTCAATGTAGTATTACAAAAAAAATCTTAGACTATCTCTATTTGAATAGGTGAGGATCTCCAGGCTGAAATTTGCTTCTTTATCAGATTTATCTCCTTGTGGGTCCGTGGATATACAGTTGAAGGAAGAAACTCACAACGCAAACATGGATGACTTTCACGGAGCGATACAACTTCCAGATTCATCGCTGCTTCCATGACACGTCTTATGTATCTTGTGAACTTTGCTTCAACTTGAAATCCCTCGATAGTGAGCTTTTTCATATTATAATGCTTGAAATCATGATGTGTCTCCCATTTTAATAAATCAGCTGCCCTATCAAAGTTTTCTCGTGTATTCTCATCCGTTTGATTCTCTTCGTATGAGTAACATATATGGTATGACATCTGCAAAAGATTCAAAAGTTAACACTGATTCTTATGACATGTTTATTGGTCCTGCAAATTAGCATGAGGACTACTTAGTAGCCACAAAAAATTTCACATAGGAAAAATGAAACAACTTACATCCGGTTCCTATATTCACCGTGTCTGTATCAAAAACCTTACATTTGTTTTTATAATATCACATCAACACATTTTTATATAGGGATCCTATTCTCATTTCTCTACTATAAAAATGCAAATAAATACCTAGGATGAATTAAATAAATTAAATTAAATATGAAAAACATACCTGTATGTTAAGTGTATGTAAGAGGGGTGCGGCTTCTAAGATGAACAGTGTCCACATTAGGTCATACTCTTCATGAATAAACCGGAGTGTAACAACCCTCAAATTCTGCTGCAGAGGAGCAAGTCGTTTTGGAGCTTCAGGTTGAATCCAAATCTACACCAAATAAATATAGTAGAGACAATTATTATCAGTAAAACAATATTCTGAAGCATATATAAACACGTTTCCAACAATTAAAATTTATTTCATTATTATCACTCACCTTTTCGTGTAGGAAATTCAGATCAAGTTCACCAACAGCAGTATTACCAAGGAACTCAGTTAGCTTAATAGTTTGGTGCTGAGCCGTGCAAGCATTACTTAGAGTTAGCACGCGAAGCTGTGGAACATAGCCGATTGACAGTGGATACTGATCCTGTGAAGGCATCCAATTTCGACATGTCAAGCGTGTGAGCCTTGGAAGCCACTTGAGCTCAACAGTCTCAAATCCGCAGAAAATAATGACCAACTCAACAAGTCGCGAATGCTCTATTTGTAACACAAACGACTGATCGTTGTCCATCCCTGCGTCGCAGTTCACAAGACTAAAGTACTCCAGCTTCTCGCATGTGCTAAGCACATTAGCGATGTCGGATTCGCCGAGCCTTAGAGTATGTAAGTTCAGGTCCTTGAGACCGGTAAATGCACGGGGGTACGCATCAAAGAACGTCATGAAGCGCCTCCCGTAGGCGAGCAGAACATCGTCGTCTTCGCAGTAGACGTCCGGAACGTCCGGGATGACCGTGAACTCGGCCGCGAGGATCATGTGGTCTGCCATGGCTCTGTCCACGGCGCGAACAATGCCGATGGATTCGTCCCTGAGATAGAATGTGATGTCCAGGAGCTGGATGGTGGTGTGCTGGCGGCGATGCTGCCGCAGGATGCTCTTTGTGGCTCCGACCACGGAAGCGTTAGTCCGCAACAGGTCGTCCATTGTGTACTCCAAATCGTCGTCCTGATGCGTAGCGTCGAAGTTCAGAACGTCCAGAACGATCTCGGAACGGAGCCCTAGCAAATGCCTCCAGCGCTTTGAAAGGACAGTGGTCCTTGCAGCGTCACGTATCAGGTTGAGCTTATTCAGGATCAGAAGGAGGATGTCGTCTGGGAGGGTGCTTAGCCTATCATCGTCCTCCTGTTCATGCACCTGTAATGTAATGTTAGATTTGACGTGGATGACACAGAGAGGAGAAATATACATAGAGTAAAAGATGGCAACAAACGCGACGATCGGATCCTATCCTAAAACTTGGAGTTGATCGATCGGAGCGTTCAAACTAACAGGCGACTAGATTGAGTATACCAACCGATTGATCGATTTTTTTTTAGAAAGGTGGCAAAAGCTTTGCCGAATTTTTATTAGACGAATCAACCGATTGATCGATCCATCCATCGAATTACTACAAAACTATGAGATCGATCGAATTGCTATGCTACAATACTACGACTAGTCCCGACCACCACACCCAAACTGAAAACTAGATGCCCCCCAAGAGTTCAAGATGAATGAATGAAATCAATACGAGTCCCGGCGGGAGGACAATTAAAATACCTGGGTCGTCGTAGTTTCCGCCATCTCTTTTGTCGACCGACAGGGTTCGTCCTGTGGTTGGTTTGCAATCCTGGGTTCCTCCCAACGCGCGGCGGTAGGGTCGTCGTGGACTCGTGGTTCCTGATTCGTTTCCATGGGGTGGAGAGGCTGCTTGCTTATAAAGCCCCCGATTTTTGACCTGGTATATCGTAGTCGGAGCCAGAGTTCGTGCCGGATACGGTTACACTCGCAACTTCGGGCCCAACAAAACCGGATCGGAACAGCCCACGCTTCGTTTCAATCAAGAAAAGAAAATAACAGCCCATAATGAGCCAGAGCGGAACGGCCCATCACGAGCGGCGGTACGGCGGCTACGGGTGAAGAACTGCTTCCCTTATTAGAGCATCATCGTCTCCACCAGTCAGATTGAGTATCCCCTTTTCCTCGAGAAGGATCTAGAGAGGCTACGAAGAGGACCGATGAATGAAACAGATATTGTAGCACAGAAGGAAATTATGATCCGCATAGAATTGTTACTTGAACAAGAGAAAATTCACTGGGTCCAGAGAGCAAGGGCTAACTGGTTAAAACATGGGAACAGAAACACTAGCTTTTATCATAATTATATGCAACAAAACGAAAGAAGAAGAACACTATCAAAGGACTAGCTGATGTGCGCAACATTGTTCATGATTATTTTGTTAACTTGTTTACTTCCGAGGTTGGCGATCATGATCCGGCTATTCTATCTGATGTGAGCAGGTGCGTTTCTGAAGATATGAATACAGGTTTGTTGGCGCCATTCTCGTATGAGGAAGTGAAGAAAGCACTTTTCCAAATTAGGGATCTCAAGGCACCGGGGCAGATGGCTTGCACGCGGTGTTTTTCAAAAGATTCTGGGATCTGTTGGGGGATACTTTGGTGTCTGAAGTTCTGGTGGAGGCAGTAAACAACTGTAAGATCCCAGAGGGATGGAATGATACAACAATTATTTTGATCCCCAAGGTAAATAACCCAACTTTGGTATCCCAATTTCGTCCAATCAGCTTGTGCAATGTGGTGTACAAAGTTATTTCGAAATTGTTGGCAAATAGATTACGAGTGATTTTACCTGACATCATCAGCGACCATCAAAGTGTAGAATTAAGAAGAAATGTGGCAAGAGAGGCTTGTGTGCGATAAAGCTAGATATGCATAAAGCCTATGATAGAGTTGAATGGGATTCCCTCGAGAAGATTATGCTCAAAATGGGTTTTCATCGAAGATGGGTGCAATTAATTATGGCCTGTGTTTCATCAGTTAGATATGATGTCAGGTTTAATTCAATAGAGACGGATGTTTTCACCCCAACTCGGGGAATACGTCAAGGAGATCCTCTATCTCCTTATCTTTTTTTTTTTTTTGTAGCTGAGGACTCTCAAGATTACTGAAAGGTGCAGAATCAAGAGGAGAAATAGAAGGCATCCGAGTTTGCAGAGATGCCCCAGAGGTGTCCCATCTCCTTTTCGCAGATGACTCACTTATTTTGATGCATGCAGATAAGAGAAACGCGGACAATCTGAGAAGTATTCTGGACAGGTACTGTGCTAACTCGGGCCAAAGGGGTAGTGAAGCAAAATCGAGCATTTTCTTCAGTGAAAATACACCTATATTAGTATGCCAATCTTTAAATATTATGACGGAATCGTTAAATGATAAATATTTGGGCCTCCCGGCGATTGTGGGGGCAGACCGGAGTGACTGTTTTCAACATCTAATCGACCGTGTCTGAACCAAAACAAAATGCTGGAAAGAGAAATTGCTAAGTATTGGGGGAAAAGAAATTCTTATTAAGGCTATCGCTCAAGTCGTACCAGTCTATGCGATGATGGTTTTCAAAATCCCAAAGAACATTTGCAAAGGGATATCTGACACCATCTCACAATTCTGGTGGGGCGATTAAGATGACCATAAAAGGATTCACTGGAAGGCGTGGTGGAAGCTTTGTATCCCAAAGAATAGAGGTGGAATGGGTTTTAGAGATTTGGAAAGCTTCGACCTTGCACTCCTAGCTAAACAGGTATGGAGACTGTTAATTGAGCCGGATTCACTATGTGCTAAAGTCCTAAGAGCTAAATACTACCCTGATGGAAAGCTATTAGATGCTAAACCAAAGAGTGGGAGTTCGTTTACTTGGCAAAGCATCCTATCCGGTTTGAATTTTTTTAAGCGTGGATATATTTGGAGAGTGGAGGATGGATCCCAAATTAACATCCGGAATGATTGCTGGATTCTAGCAAGTCATAATCTGAAAGTCATGACGCCAAGAGGACACGATCTGGTCACTACTGTGGAAGAACTCATCAACCCGGTGGCAGGTAACTGGGATGAGAACCTGAACAGAGACCTATTTTGGTCTGTCGACGTGCACAGGATACTTCAGATACCATTGGTGGCTGGTAGAGAAGATATTGTTGCATGGCATTTCAACAAGAATTGTTTCTTTTCTGTTAGATCCGCTTACCACCTGCAATGGATGTTGGACTTTTCTAATCACAAAGTCATAGATCTAGCCGGGTACATCTTGTAATGGATAACATGTCCTAGTATGTGAACTAGACAGAGATTAGAGAGAGGAGTAGTGTTAGATTATCGACCGTCGTAGGGCTTCGATCCAGAGGCGTCTGCCATGGGCGTTGCGTCAGTGTCTGCGCTAGGGCAGCGACGGTCGGTGAAGACGGTGTCGGTGATGGGCCGTGACGACTGGCGGTGAAGATCGATGGCGGCGCAGTGCAGTGGTGGAGGTGCTTCCCGTCACTCGTCACCGCCCATCACCGACACCATCTTCACCGACCGTCGCTGCCCTAGCGCAGACACCGACGCAACGCCCATGGCAGACGCCTCTGGATCGAAGCCCTACGACGGTCGGTAACCTAGCACTACTCCTCTCTCTAATCTCTGTCTAGTTCACGTACTAGGACATGTTATCCATTACAAGATGTACCCGGCTAGATCTATGACTTTGTGATTAGAAAAGTCCAACAATGGTACCAGAGCCAGGTTTTCTAGGGTTTTTAGATCTAGAACGGGTGAACGACAAGAAACAGATTAGATCCGTTCGGATCTGAGAAGAGAAGAGGGTCACCGAACCCTAACCCTAATCGGGTGAAGAAACGAGTAAGACAGAGGGCTCGGGTTTTAGAAAAGAACTCGAATCCGAGCCCAAACCCATAAAGAACAGCACGGGGAAGATAAATAGTGAAACCCTAACCCAAAACCTAATTTAACTCTAACCCTAATCCACAATCGGATGAAATCCGAGATGAAAATCCAAAAGCAAATGAAGGAAAGGAGAAAGGGGAAAAGGGGAAGGGGCCTACCTCGCCGGCGCGCGGGAAGACGGCCGAGCCGTGCGAGCTCCGGCAAAGGGCACCGCTGCTGGTCCGCTCGACGGCAGCGCGCTCACCCGCATAGGGAGTGCGCGCGCCGGCGAAGGGGGCCGGCGACGGCGCCATGCTTCATTGCGTCTCGCGCTTCGCTCGGTCACCGCTTGCTGCTGCTGCGCTGAGAAAGGAGAGAGGCAAAGAGAGAGGAAAGGAGGCAGCGAATGAGTTAGGGTTTCGGGGGAGGGTGCCCCGTCGCCGTTTTGATAGACCGATTTCACCGCGCAGTCGTCGGATCGGAACGGACGGCGCCGGTTGATCGGGCCGACTCGCGGCCCAGGCGGGCGAGCGCGCCGCACGGCTTTGCCGGCCCAGGCCCAGGTTGCGGCCTGGGTGCGGGCAACGCGCGCGCAGAGAAGTGGGCCGAGCTGGTTTTTGTTGCTAGGCCAAGGTACAGTGCTGAAATTGAGTCAGTTTTTACTTTTTTATTTTCCAGTAAAAGTTTATTTCTGGAAAATGGATAAATGGCTCAAAGAAAATAGAAAAGAGTTTTTTTTCCTGTGGGTAAAATTCATTAAATTGAATTATTTTTCCGCTGCGTATTTAAAGTTGTTATTTTCATTATTAAATTCGAATCAACGGGAGAATTTAATTTTAAAAAATGGATATGTTTTTAGTTTATTGTAATATTGTTATTATTCTGGCCAACGTTGATTAATGGCAATATTATGATGTTATTCATGAGTTTTGTCATGCATTAATTCTATTTCTGTCCAACGGTGATATAGAATTAGTATAGAGGACAATTGTATGTTTTAATTTTGACCAACGTTGGAACTAAGGCATGCAATTGTTATTATTATCTTTATGTTCTCACTCCATATGAATTGTGTTTTCAGGCGGATACAACTTGATGGGTTGTATCAAAGAGATCCCCACTCTCAAATGTGACAACTATACGGAGTGGAAGAAAAAGATTGACCTGGCCTTCATCTTGGCTGAGGTGGACTGGGTAGTCACCTCACCGTATCCCACTGAGCCTGTGGCACCGGTGAGGGAGACAAACGAGGCTGATGCCGCTTAGGCAACTAGAGAGAGGGATTTTGCATCCCAAAAGATGTCCTATGACCTTGAGCATATGAAGTGGGTCACTGCCAATAAAAAAATATATGGCTGTGATAAAGAACACGATTGAGCCTGCAATTGTGGGCTCAATCCCAGAGTGTTACACGGCCACCGAGTACCTCGATAGAAGACGGGATATTATAAGAAATATTGTCCCGATTACTTAAAGATGATCATGGCAAAGAAATGTGAGAACATTATTACGTTTATAAATGAATCTCTGTATGTACAGTATTCGAAATCTACTTGGTGGATTGACTCAGGTGCAACTGTTCATGTTGCTAATTCTTTATAGGGATTCCGTTCGACGAGGACTACGCAAAGAAGAGAAAGACACGTTAACGTTGCAAACATTGTTCGCCTAAACGGCCATTTAGCCCGTTTAAACACCGTGTAAACGCTACATGGTGGTGCGCCGTTTCCGTTTAATCACCCGTTTACCCTGTTTAATTGGCCGTTTAGCCCGTTTAATGGGACGTTTTGCCCGAATAATGGCTAAACAGTAGGTGACCGACTGTTTACCGTTTAGCATTTAGGAAAACACTGGTTGCAAATGGAGTCCGAGCAGATGTTGAAGCCGTTGGCAATCTTTCTCTAGAGCTTGCTGATGGCTTCACACTTTTACTTAGAGATGTACTTTATGTTCCCTCTTTACAGAGAAACTTGATTAGTGTTTCATGCTTGGACAATGATGGATATGATTGTCATTTTGGGAATGGCAAATGTAAGATAACATTTAATAATGCATGTGTTGGTCTTGCTATCTTACAAAATGAGCTTTATTTGTTATCACTACGTGATGATGTGAATGTTGTATGTGATGATGGGAACGTTGCATGCGACAATGAGAATGTATCCTCGTCTGCAGATGTAAACAGAAAATGAAAGAGAGCTCATGATGCGTTGTCGAAATTATGGCACTGTCGTTTAGGCCATATTTCGAGGGGGAGAATAGAAAGACTAGTTAAGAATGATATTTTTTCTCCATTAGAGTTCTTAGATTTAGAACAATGCAGAGAATGCATAAAAGGAAAGTATGTAAACAAAATTAAGAAAGATACCAAACAAAGCGTAGGAATTTTACAGATTATTCACACAGACATCTATGGTCCATTTCCTGTAAAGAGTGTGGATGGTTATGATTCGGTCATAACATTCACAAATTATTACTCCCGTTATGGCTACATTTATCCAATCAAAGAAAGAACAGAAGCATTGGATAAATTTAAGATATTTAAGGCAAAAGTTGAAAACCAACACAATTTAAAGATTAAGATAGTCAGGTCCGATCGTGGGGGGGAGTACTACGGTCGGCATACCCCATATGGCCAAGTTCCTGGACCTTTTGCAAGGTTCTTACAGGAGAATGGCATAGTAGCCCAGTATTCTACACCGGGCGAACCTCAGCAGAATGGAGTAGCTGAAAGACGTAATCGTACCCTGATGAATATGGTGCGTAGTATGATAAGTTACTCCACCTTACCGTTGAGCCTATGGATGGAGATGTTAAAAACCGCCATTCATATTCTCAATAGAGTACCATGTAAGTCGGTGCCCAAAACATCATATGAGTTGTGGACAGGAAGAGTACCCTCACTAAACCACTTACATGTGGGGGGAGTCCTGCTGAGGCTAAAGTATTTAACCCAAAAATTAGGAAGCTAGATCCCAAAACAGTAAGTTGCCATTTCATTGGCTACCTAGAAAAGTCAAAAGGTTTTTGTTTCTACTGTCCAGACAGACATACAAAGTTTGTGGAGACGAGACACACTGTCTTCCTAGAGGATGAAATGATGAGGGTGAGCATGGTAGCTCGAGAAATTGACCTTGAAGAGAAGCGGGTGTATGCACCCACTCCGATGATTTGTGAGCCATTTTTTCTCACTACCTGCTGTAGCTGCACCGATAGTGCAAGATACTGTGGTGCCAGCACCTGCTGTTATTCCGCCTGTGACAACAATGAATGACGATGAGGAACATATTCTTCAGGATCATGTAGAACCTGTTGCCACACATGAGGGGGAGCAACAATAGCCTCAAACAGAAGATGTGCCAAATGTGGAGGCCCCTAGAAGGTCTCAAAGAGTTAGAAAATCAGTTATTCCTGCTGACTATGAAGTATACAACACTGAGGAATTTCAAATGGAGGATGATCCCACCTCATTTGAAGAAGCCATGAGAAGTGATCATTGATCAAAGTGGCTTGAGGCCATGGAAGATAAAATAAAATCTATGAATGCCAATAAAGTTTGGGACTTAGAAATAATTCCTAAAGGAGCCAAAACAGTAGGCTGTAAATGGGTCTATAAAACAAAACTTGACTCTCAAAGGAATATAGAGAGATAAAAAACACGACTTGTGGCAAAAGGCTTTACGCAAAGAGAAGGGATTGATTACAATGAGACCTTTTCTTCAGTCTCATGTAAGGATTCCTTCAGAATCATAATGACATTAGTGGCACATTACGATTTAGAATTACATCAGATGGATGTAAAGACGACATTTCTCAATGGGGACTTGAAGGAAAATGTTTACATGGCACAACCGAAAGGTTTTGTCATGGAAGGAAAAGAATAAATGGGATGCCGATTAAAGAAACCCATTTATGGATTAAAACAAGCTTCAAGACAGAGGTACTTGAAGTTTGATCAGATAATAAGGAATTTTGGGTTTAAAGAGAATATAGAGGACAATTGTGTCTATGTAAAGTTGAAGAATGGGAAGTTTATCTTCCTTGTCCTGTATGTGGATGATATCTTACTTGCTAGTAGTGATGTCAGTCTACTACTGGAGACAAAGAAGTTTTTGTCCTCAAAATTTGATATGAAAGATCTTGGTGAAGCTTCGTTCGTTCTAGGGATCGAGATTCATCGAGATAGAAGTAAAGGGGTATTAGGACTGTCACAAAAGGCATACATAGAAAAGATCTTAAAGAAATTTAGTATGCACAAATATAGTCCCTCACCTGCTCCTATAGTCAAGGGCGACAGATATGGGGATTTTTAATGCCCCAGGAACTAGTATGAGATCGATCAAATGAAAATGGTTTCATATGCTTTAGCTGTGAAAGCTTGCAATATGCTCAAGTATGTACGCGCCCTGACTTGGCTTTTGTTACCGGATTACTTGGCTGATTCCAGAGCAATCCTAGAACAGAACACTGGAAATTAGTAAAGAAAGTCTTGCATTATTTGCAAGGAACGAAAAGCCTCATGATGATGTATAGAAAATCAGATTCACTCCATATAGTGGGATATTCATATTCTGATTATGCGGGAGATGATAGAAAATCCACGTCTGGATATGTATTCACTCTCGCAGGGGGAGCTATTTCATGGAAAAACTCAAAGCAAACCATCACTACATCGTCCACAATGTATGCTGAGTTTGTAGCGTGTTATGAGGCAACAGGACAGGTGAACTGGCTAAAGAAGTTCATACCCGGTTTGAAGGTGGTTGATGACATCTATAGACCACTTAAGTTATACTGCGATAATAATCCGGCAGTATAGTATGCTCACAACAAAAAGTCAAGTGGTGCTGCCAAATATATTGACATAAAGTATTATGTTGTGAAAGATAAAGTCCGGGATCATGTCATAAGTCTTGAGCATATAAGTACCGAAAAGATGCTCACGGATCCGCTTACAAAAGGCTTACCACCCAACGTGTTCAGCGAATATGTAGCCGACATGGGTTTAAGGGAAAGCCTATAATTCCTAGACAAAAGAAGGCCCAAAAGTTAAGTATCTATTTCAGAACAGAGTGGTGTGTTGTAGCTGTTAAATCTATCGGCAATTGACCGTGACGATGAAACATGCTCTATGTGCTAATCTGTAATGGAATGAACAAAAGTAAATGATATGAAATTGAAAGATGGTAGGAGATCAAGGGAGAGATTGTTAGATTGATCTCTAATCCCAAACTGGGTCCAATGGCCCAGTTGGGCCTTTGATCCACGCCCTTATCGGGGGTGCCCAGCCCACTATGGCTGGAGAGCCCCTGTCACACTACGCAATAAATAGAGGTGAGGGCCGACGGCTCTGAGTCACTACGTAAAAAATGGTTTTTAGCAACGGTTTGATTTTTTTGTAGGGGCGGCTGGTGATGGAGCCGCCCCTACAGTGGCGTGCTCGGGTGCCCAGACACCAGCCGCCCCTACAAATGGAATAGTAGGGGCGGCTGGTGTTACGAGCCGCCCCTACAAATGGGGTTTGATTTGTAGGGGCGGCTCAATCACCAGCCACCCCTAGAAATGGTATTTGTAGGGGCGGCTGGTGATTGAGCCGCCCCTACAAATGGCCCCATATTTATAGCTTTGATTTGTAGGGGCGGCTCAATCACCAGCCGCCCCTACAAATGCCCCCCATATAAAACAGATGCAGCACCTTCTTCCTCCTCGGGTCACTCACTCCAACCCGTGAAAGAAAGGTGGGGAGGCCTTGGGCACCTCCCAAAAATTGCTCTACTAAGGGGGGAAGGTTTTGGTCTCAAATCCTTTGGTGGAGAGGTTGTAGAAGGTAAGAAAATGATATTCCATACTTTGTTTTGAAGTTTTAATGGTTGGTTAGTGAGTAATTAGAGTTTTGTTTTTCTCTCTCTTCTATGGTGCTTGAGCTATTTATGAAGCAAATTAGACCCAAGTTTTAAATATACTAGGGTAAATTAGGGAGGGGAACAAGATCATACCCTTATTTGGTCCATGTTTCTTAATTTTAGTGAACAATTAGTTAGTTTTATGGATGTTTCATGTGCATGTGGATCTAGATCTAGGGTTTGGTTTTTTTTATTAATTTCATTTTTGTAAATTTATGTTTGATGAAATTGGACTAGGGTTTGTATGAAAGATATTGGGTAAAGTATAATTGTTGCTAATTGTTGTCTTTGAAATTATTTATTGTAATCAATAAATATGTATTTTAATTATTTATTGATAAATGGGCCATTAATTTATGCTTCATGTAATTATATTAGATTTATATTCATATATATCTGAAGTATATACAATTATTCTCAAGTAATTATTAATTTGTTTCATTTTTATATATATCTGAATAAGTAGTCCTTTAATGTTTGTTTTGTTGTTGTTGTAAAAGATGGAGTACAAGAACTCTTGGATGTATGATTCGTTAAGGTTCAAGGTAGGTTTCCGTGAAGAGGTGGATAAATTTATTGAAGCCACAAAGAAGCATGCAACGACATTGAAAGAGAATAAAGATACAATTATTTGCCCATGTAAAGATTGCAAGAACCGTATGGCATGGATAGATGTGACTATCATCAGATCACATTTGATTATGTGAGGATTCGTTGAGGACTACACAGTGTGGATTCATCATGGTGAAACGGTTATTGTTAACGACGAGGATGAGGAGGAATACGATGATGAAACAATAGAATCCATGTCCCAATATTCAGCAGAGCTTGATGCATGAATGGATTTCGAGTTTGGCAATGAACAAGGTGGTGATGCTGGTGGTTGGGATGGTAACGATGAAGGTGGTGCCAATAATGATTGACGTGTCAAAAGAGAAAGTACATTCTCCTCACTATTCTTATTTCTGGCCCTAAACAACCAGGCATTGATATATATGTGTTCCTCAAGCCCTTGATGCAAGAAATGGAGAGGCTATGGAGGCATGGGGAGCAGATGTACAATGTGTTCCGAAAGGAGGACTTCATATGTAGAGCAATAATATTTGTTACTACCAATGATTACCCCGCGTTGTTTGCTTTGTCTGGACAGATCAAAGGGAAGACGAGATGCTTGGTTTGCTTGGATGGTACTACATGGGTGTACCTGGATGCATCCAAGAAGATAGTTTACCTAAGGAACCGACGCTTCTTAAAGATAAGTCTCAAGTACCACAGCAAATTGTTCTTTAGATTTTATGACAATGCCCCGGAGATTGAACCCCCTCCAGAGAGACATCATAACGGAGAACACGTGTACAGAATGGTGAAAAACATACGCGTCGTCTATGGAAAGAAGAATCCGGATGGGACAAACAGAGATAGAAGCACACCTCCTATCGAAGGCGTACCTTTCAAGAAACAATCGATCTTTTTTTAGTATCTGCCTTATTGGCCAGACTTGGAGGTCCCCCATGCCATTGATGCTATGCACGTGTAGAAGAATGTCTTTGAGAGTCTCATTGCTACCTTGATGGACACAGGCAAGTCAAAGGATGGTCTGAAAACACGAAAAGACATGGTGCAGCTAAACGTGATGCCACAGCTTCACCCGGTACCTGAGGCTAATGGAAAATACACTCTGCCCGTGTGCGTGCTTCAACCTAACACTAGACGAGAAGAGAGCTATATGCATTTTCCTGAGAGGGATCAAAGTCCCGACTAGGTTTTCAGCAAATGTGAAGAAGCTAGTGTCGATGAAGGACTTGTCAATAACACACTGCAAGGCTCACGATTGCCATGTGATGCTGACAGTATTTCTACCTATTGCAATCAGGGCTATAAAGCCAGAGTTCTTGAAAATGGACATCACCCGCATGTGCTACTTCTTTTTGAAGATATCACAGAAGACGATTGGCAAGGAAGAGCTGAGTGACCTACATGAATTTGTGGTGGAGACACAAAACCAACTGGAGATGTGTTTACCTCCTGCTTTTTTTGATATAATGCCACATCTCATGATTCATATGGTTCATCAGATACAGGCGCTTAGCCCTTGCTACTTGCATGAAATGTGGTCCTATGAGCGGTTCATGTCGGTTCTAAGTCGATACATGCATAATCAAGCATACCCAGAGGGCTCCATGATAGAGGGTTACAGTACTGAAGAAGTCGTCGAGTGCTGTCAAGACTACCTAAAAGTACAGAAAGGGATTGGTAAACCCGATTCTCATCACAAGGGTAGGTTGGCTGGGAAGGGCACTAGTGGTAGAAAAGTGTTCATCGACCATGATTATAAAGATGTGAGTCGGGCGCATTATAATGTCTTGCAGAGTACACAACTGATGCAACCGTATATTGATGAACACTTGGCTATCATTATGGCAGAGAGAAATGGCCGTTCGGATGATTGGGTCATGAAACAACATAAGCAATGACTAACTACATGGTTGAAGGACCAAAACATACCGCCTAGAGAAACCATAAACTCTATTACCATCAGTAGGTTGGCGGAGGGGCCATCGAGACAAGTGACATCTTGGAATGCTTATGACATCAATGGGTATACATACTATACCCACGCAAAGGATAGTAAATATGTGAACCAAAACAACGGCGTTCGAATAGAGGCTCTCGATGGATTAGGGCGAAAGATCCAATACTTTGGCATCATTGAAGAGATATGGGAACTTGACTATGGAAGGGATATAACGGTGGCCCTGTTTTGATGCCGCTGGATCAAACAACACCAACTGAACGAGATCGGATTAAGAGTCATGGACCTCAAGAATCTAGGCTACCAAGATGACCCTTGGGTGCTCGCTTCATGTGTCGCACAAGTTTTCTATATGTCTGACCCACAAAGTAACCTCCCCCCGAAGAAGAAGACAAAGCATGTTGTTGCCTCTGGGAAACCGCACATTATTGGAGTTGATGACGTGGACGATGTTGAAGCTTACAATAACTACGATGAGATGCCGCTATTCATAGACTTTCCTAAGAAGATCAGTGTTGTGGAAAAGAACCTCCCCAAAGACATATTGCCATGGGAACAAAAGGTGTCAAGAGGAAAGTCGTTACAGCGGGCTAGCTAGTTGTTTAACGTAGAGTGTTTATGTAAATGTGTGTTTGTAAGACTTCATTTATGGATGCGTGTGAGACTATATATTTATGTACGTGTGTAAGACTACATATTTTTGTATGTGTGTGAGACTACATTTATGCATGTGAGTGAGACTACCCTTTGCAACATCCAGATGACTCTATTTGAACATCCACTCTATTACTACTAAAACTTTATGAAATTACTTAACACTTTATGAAATGAAGAAATGACCAAAATATTGTTTTGACTAAAATTGTTTATATATATATATTTCTTCATATACACAATTTTTGTGCATATACATAATTTTTTTATATTACTTTGTGTTTTTATGATATAAAAAATATACAAATTACAATTTAAAAAAATGGAAAATATTTATAGGGGCCGCTGGATCAGGAACCGCCCCTACAAATGCATTTGTAGGGGCGGCTGGATCAGGAACCGCCCCTACAAATACATTTGTAGGGGCGGCTGGATCGGGAACCGCCGCTAGAAATAGGAGGGAGTATTAATAGGATGGCGCACGGTAGTGATGTCATCTGGGCGCTGTCTTCTTCCACTGACGACGCCGTCAGGCTGCCCGCACGCCTAGGGTTTCTGCCGCTGCCACCGCCACCGGTCCCGCGCCCGCCCACACCAGCCCCCAGCGCTCGGCGTCCCGCACCCGGCCCCCAGCGCCCACCCCTGCAGCCGCCGCCCCCAACTCACCTCCCGCAGCTGCCGCCCCCAACTCACCTCCCCCAACTACTCCTTAACGACTGCTCACCTCACCGCCGGAGTCGACGGAGGCCTAAAGCGAGCGCTCGAGCTGGATCTACGACCTCATCCGCACAAGGGCGCGCTAGGCAGGAGACGTCAAGATTGACGACGAACTGGGTTCGTCTCGGACGGCGCGAGCAAGGACGATCTAGTGAGGTACGGATCGGCGGTGAAGAGGCCTGGTCCATGGCTAAACACAGAGGTAAGCTTCGTGCGATGTTCCTTTTGTCAAGAAACTGTTTATTGGCTTAATCGATTTTTTTGGCATATATTCACATGGTTAAACATTGAGGCCCTGTTTGGATGCAAAGTATCTTGTAGTGTTGGACAAATATCACGGTTTTGCAAAATACATTGGTTTTTTAAAGCTGTTGGCTGCAACAAACCTTCTAGAACTCCAATCAGGACCTTTCTTTTTTTCTTCTAAACCACTGTATTTACTTTTGGATCTTACAACAGCCTAGACTTATACAACAAAATAGTTTATTTGTCAAGAACTTGAATGTTGGTTATTTTTCCCACCTAATTGGGCTTTACAGTTGTGTCGATCCAATTGGATTTGTGCAGTATTTTCCATGTCGTTTACAGTGTCTGCTGAAAAGATAAAGTATATGTTGGCACCCTGTATATTTAGTTTGCCTGGACCATTGTGGATTTCATATTGTCCATCTCACCGATTCAGAAATGTAGTTAAATGCTTGAAGAAGTTAGGAATTTTTTAATTATGATGAATTAATGGTTAGTAGTTTCTTATATAGGTCAATACTTATCAGTCCTACATTAGTCCTTCCAAAAGCAGCTTAAAATTCTTCCTATGCTTAAAAGTCTTTGAAGGCTTCATCCATGCTATCTCATTTATATAGGAATAGGATATATTGCAAAGTTGACCTGTAGTTCTTGATCTTTTAGTTGGCTGAAATGATATGGCTCCTTATAAATTGATGTGGGATTATCACATGTCAGCACAGGTTGTTCTTAATCTTCTAAGTTTGCTTGGTGGAAATGCTGCTCTAGTTTGCTAAAGATATATTTCAATAGAACAAATATTACATATCTGACTAGCTGAATTAAAACCTTCTTAACTGCAGAGTTCTCAATTCATGTACTTAATCCACTGTACTTGCTTCCAAGCTTTGTTTGCTGCTTTGTGCCTTTTCTTACCATTCCTCTACTGCAGAGCTCCTGAGTAGACGATAAATTGGGGTTTGATGATGTAGGTGTTATTTTTATTTTTGCATCTCTGCTGCTAGACGTTCAATAATTTGCTGCTTAATTAGTACTAGGTACTTATTTAGTTTAGTGCTGTTGATCAGATCACGATATCGTATCTGGTAGAAGGCACAGATCAGGCATGCAAACTATACGAGGCCTAATGCTTGGTAGCCTTCTGTAGCTGAAGCGGTATGGTTTTTACTGAACCTACAATTCAGTGTTTGTGGTTGCATAAGCGGTAGCTGGTAGCGAAAGGTTGCTAGTTAGCTAGTCTATTGATGTTAGTTTCACAGAGTCAATGTAAGTCACCTTTGCCAATGATCAATTGGTTACTCCAAAGTCTAGGCACACCTTTTATCACTTACAGTACGTCATAAGTGTGACAAAATGGCACCCAATTCTGCCACTTGCTGATGATGAGCATGTGGAGCAAAACAGATAGTGCTGTTCGTTTCACTCTGAGCTTTCTTTTTTTGGGGGAACAATTTCACTTTGAGCTTTCATGAATTGCTCACTCTTTTGCTAACAGTATCGGAATCCAAGGGTCAGTGATCTTCATTTAGCTGTTATGTTAATTAGCTCCTTGAACAAACTTTTCCTACACCCCTGTTTTGTCTGAACCTTAACATATACTGTATCTTGAAGAAACCCAGCTGAGAACACCCAGTTGTATAGGAAAAAAGAAGCTAATGAAAAAATGAGATCCAACCCAGTGGTGTAGTGAGACAAACAAGACACTCTAGGATTATTAGTGTGTGGATTACTTTTAGCATTGTATTATTATTTGTCTAGAAATTTTCTCTACTATTGAACAACATTACTTGTAGTTCTGTTCTTTAATCTTATGAGCTATAACCTATGCTACCTCTGTTCTTACTGTTCTGGACATCAGTAATTTGATCTTGGTTATATTACTGTTTTTCTAGGCATTTAATATTTGTTCTAAAACCCTGAAATTGGTAAGATTGGACTGTCACATTAGTCTAGGATCAGTGATCACCAACAAGCAATGGAAGGCTACCTAAAGCAGTTACCCACTGATTTGAGAGCAAATATATATAAACAACCATGTTTATGCACTTAATAAGCATTCTTCATCTATATACTTGCCATGATAAATGTTGAAATGATCTTGAGTAGCTATATTTCTTTTATACAAGCTGTGGAAATGATCTTGCTCCTTTTTATCACATTTATTATGGCTTTTGTTTGGATGAAATACTTGTTCATGTGTGATCGAGCAAAGTCAGTATGGCAATCCATGCCACAACTTAAGTTGGTCTAGTTTTTTAATGACTAGTCAACAGTTCAACACCGATAGACTCATCTTTCTCACACCTGCATGTCCACATTGGAATGCGTAAATCTCAGACCTAGCCCTTGTTAATTTGGATCATTCATGTGCTGATACCTTAACACAAAGTACCACTACAAACATTGATACAGTAGTGTGACTGGTATTCAGCAGAATGTGGTTTTGAATGTGAGTGCTTGTTCTAACAATATTGCCTTTTGTCATGATTTGTCCTTTTGGGTTCTAACAATATCTGCTGAGTAGAAATAATCCTTGCATTTATATTATTCTTCTTACATTGTCATTTGTCAGTATTATGATGATCCTCAAGTTTTAGTAAAAATTAAAAATACACTATTGTGGCCGATGGCTACTAATCTTCTCTGTACTTACTGTCTTCTCTGTACTCCTCTTCTACTACTACTCTCCTCTACTCCACTCTACTCCTCTCCTCTCCTAAGTAGCTGTTGTTTTTTTTGCTACTTCTACTACTGTCTACTACTTTTGATTGTCCGATCTGCTTATCAGGTTCGGAAGATATTAAGCATATGATGTTCTTACATTGTCATGTTGCTTTTTCTGGGAAGCAGCACCTGCTTTTTTTTGCCAAATCTCCCATCTCCTCTATTTGTTGCCACCTTTCCTATCCTCTATGTTTTGGAAGCAGCACCTGCTTTTTTTTGCCAAATCTCCCCTCTCCTCTCCTCTCCTTTCTTTTGTCGATGATGAAATCGTCCAAGTCCATACATTATATGGAATATGAGCTGATGATCAAGAACTTGTGAGGAACTTGGCATCATTAGTAGCCGCCCCTACATTACCTTCTCCTCTCTTCTCTGTTATGAAATCAGATGATGATTGACATGTTTCTGAGGCCTCTACCACTGCTACTTCTCGGTTTTTTATATATTGTTGTTTTATAGGACTACTTTGGTTTATAGATCTTTTTGATTTCTTATACCTTCTCGCGTACCTAAAGCACACTTTCTTGCATCTATTAGAACAAAGCGCGAAATAATGTCGCGGACACCAAACAGTGCAGCCCGATGCCCCGAGCATGATGAGCAGCCAACCCTTGAGGAGCAAGCACTAGAGGACCAGCTTACTCAGGAACAGTTCAATAAGGAGGTAGAAAAGGATCTAGAAGTGATGCTTACTCAGGAGCAGTGTGACAAGGAGGAAGGCCCTGAAGGAGAGGCTGCTGAAGGCGAAGAAGAAGAGGATGATGATGATGACGACTTAGAAGAGGGATATGTAAGTCCCGATGATCCTTTCCCACGTGAAGCCAGAAGGAGGCTAATAGAGAAAGATTTGGACAAGGACTTTGACCCAAACGAGGAGGTAGGGAAAAAGCCTTAGCTTGTAAATTTTGCTAAAGCTTTGGCTGTGTTACCTCTGCTAACACTTTGACCTGTCGTATATACAGGTCCCTCCTGAAACTCGGAAAAGACGATGTCGATGTCCGCGACATCTCGCTGGACAAGATGGAGTAGAGGAAAGGAGAGCAGAGGCAACAGCCATAGAGACGGATCACGATGCCTCTGCTCCACAACCTGAAGACACAACCACGACTACCAAGCCTAAGAGGAAATGAGGGGATAGAAAAGGAAATCTATATCCAGATAAGGCATGCTATGCGATAACGGAGGTTGGGCCAATAGGGGAGGTCCTTGAGCCGAAGTGTTGACACCATTTTTTGCACGTGTCAAAATGATCAGAGTGGGCTAATCGGCAGAGGAAAGTTACTGTGTACGCTGACAGCCGATGAAAATCAACTTGTAAAGATGGTTGCCGATGAATGGTGGTGATCGATGGAAAGGTTGATTTAGACTCGGGCGTTGGCGATAAGGTTGGAGATGTTATTGTCGATGCCGATGAAGGAAGGCTTGAAGACTACTGCCGATGAAACAGGAAGTATGCCGATGGAAAGGAGGTCGGTGGGATTTCCATCGTAATTGAGACGGACAGGGAAATAGATAGGAGTTGATTTCCTTTTCTATATTTGTTAGAGTATGATTCATGTAAGAGTCACGTGTTTCCTTAGATATGGACTTGGTGTCCTAGTTGTGTTTGGTTATGTCTCTTTAGATCAGGGTATAAATATAGAGTGAGGGGCAATGTAATAAAGATATATCAATCAATATCAAAACCAATTTTTACTCCTATTTGCATCTACTTACTTTTCGGCGACTTCGTCAATTTGCATATTTTTCCTTTTTACGAGTTCTCATTGATTCGGCGAGTTGCATAGCTTCAGTGCGACCTTCGGCGATTCTCGAGTTCCGCGTGAGTACCTCTTGGCCGTGACTTCCGGGCGTATCGCTGTTGTCAGGACCAAAGTGCTCGTATCTTCATCCTTGTCGATTAACAGGTCAAATCGACTGGCACGCTTTGGATATCGATTCGGGTATTAGCCCTTTGTGTTTGTAGATCCACTTTTGTATCAACACATCTTTTGGCATGCCCGATGGGACCAATCAATCCGATCAATATGTTCAATTCCGAGATCGATTCAGGGAACATTATCGCGGTATCAGAAGAAGATCTTAAGGAAGAGCAGAGGCAGGCTATGGAAAAGGCTGTAGAAGAATACAGGCAACTTTGTCTGAAATCGTTTAGCCTGAACAAGAGTGGACAAGTCATCCAGAAGCAAGATTTGCCGTTGCCTCGGCAGGTTACCTTTGACTCCAATCCTGGTAAACTTCAAGAGATGGTTAATTCTGCAGTAAATCATGCTTTGATTAATCATTCCAATGTGCTGTCCAATACTGTTCATAATGCTGTGGTTCGAACTCTCAAAGAAGGACAAGCGTCACCGCATTACGTTGGGCCTGCCTATCACCAACCAGAGCCGGCATCTGTTAATACTCCATCGGCTCCCTCGGCCGTTGTGGGTACAGAGGTTACTTCCCCTCCAGTATCGGCAGGCTTACCTAATATTCAATCTACACCGATACAATCAGATCCGGTACTACCAGGAGGACGAGTTCAGCTTAATACAGATCTATCGGCATCAGCTATGTCAGGCCCTGTGTCTCAGAATAGCCAGATTCCTGCTAATTGGTGGGGATATGGTATGCCTCTGGAGTCATCTGCTTTCAATCCTGGATTACCTCAAGTGTTTGATGCAGTAGGAAAAGCTCCTATACCATCGGCTGTTTCGCCGATGGCTCAAGTGCCTCAATATGCCACAGCAACTACTGTGCAACCAACTCCAGGAGGTTTCCAGATGCCTTTTGTTCAAACATCCAATTCAGGTCCATCGGCAAGCTTACTGCCGATGCAGCAGAAAGCCCCTGCTATGAGTCAAACTGGGGTTCAGTTCATGCCTCAAGCTGGTTATAATTATCCAACAATGTCAGCAAATTACTAGCCATCGGTAAGTTTTGTACCGATGAGTTCTAATAATGGTTGGTCAGGACAGTTACCTGTTCAATATACAGTTCAGCAGAATCAGCAGGTGCAGGGATTCAACAAGGTCATATGCAAGCTGGTGTCCAGAATCAAGCATCGGCGGCTCAGCCGATGAATCCTTTCCAGCAGGTTAATGGACCACAAGTAACGGCAAATATGCCGATTGCTAGAGATCGTGGGCCATAAAGATATGTGGAGGGATATCAGCAGGCACCTCCCGTAGAAATTCAGCCAGTTCGTCAGCAGGAGGCTAATGCTTTTTGGGCCGATAAGATAGCAGAAATTATGAAGGATCAGTTTGGGATAAAGCCCAAGGTCAATACTTATTCTTATCGGACTCCATACCCTCCTGCATATGATTTAATTCCTCTCCCAAATCGGTACAAGGTACCAGATTTCACTAAATTCTCTGGGCAAGATGATACATCAATAATGGAACACGTCAATCGCTTCATTATTCAATGTGGAGAGGCAGCTAGCAGAGATGAATTAAGAGTTCGATTATTTTCATCATCTTTGTCTGGATCGGCATTTACATGGTTCATTTTATTACCACCAAATTCTATTATTACTTGGGTTGATCTAGAAAAACAATTTCATAAGTATTTCTTTGCTGGAATACATGAAAAGAAGCTTACCGATTTAGTAAAATTGAGGCAGCGTAATGATGAATCGGTAGAGAGCTTTGTGCAAAGGCTACGAGATGTAAAAAATAAGTGCTACAGCCTGGTGCTGGATGATCGGCAGCTTGCCGATCTGGCTTTCCAAGGATTATTGCCACATCTTAAAGACAGATATGCTTCTTAGGAGTTTGAAAGCCTCAGTCATCTTGTGTAAAGGATCTCTGATCAAGATACTAGGGTCTTTGAACCTAAAAAGAATTGGAGTAAAAAAGTATCATTTGTTGAAGAAGTAGGAGATTCTGATTCTGATGAAGAACCAGTTATCGGCTTAGCTGAGTGGGTTAAGAATAAAAAGCCGATATCTTGTCCCTTTGGTCAGAAAGAGCCAGAAAAGTTTACCTTTGATATCACCAAGGCCGACAAGATATTTGATCTTCTGCTTCAAGAGGGCCAAATTAAGCTGTCACCTAATCATGTGATCCCATCGGTAGAAGAGTTGAAGAAGATCTTGTACTGCAAATGGCACAATGCAACTTCACACAGTACAAATGAGTACAAGGTGTTCAGGCAACAGTTACAATCGGCTATTGAATCTGGGAGAATTAAGTTTGGTACTTCCAAGGCCTAGAAGCCGATGAAAATTGATCAACACCCTTTTCCAGCAAATATGTTGGAGGCCAAGGGGAAGACCAAGGTATTGACGTCAGAAGCTGCTGAGAAAAACGCATCAGTGGATCCCCAACATCGGATAACTACCGATGATGCAAAAAGTAAGGGTTTGCTGGGAGAAAGCAGTAGTTCCAAAAACCCTCCTCGACCTGGCATTGTGATTACCCATCGAAGGCAGCAGGAGGATTGGCGTCAGCATAAGGACTGATATCGACAACAGTAGGAAGAGAGACGTCGGGAAGAATGGTATCGGCATAAAGATCATTGGAGGTGCCCGTTTTTCATCCATTGCTGGGAAGAAGGTATTAAATTGCCAACTGTTCAAAATTGCCCTGGGTGCAATGGTTATTATGGGGTCAATCGGTCAGAAAGGAGGTTTCAACCTGGCAATCAGGGTTTATTTATCAATGAGCCGATCAGAGGCAGAGCATCAGTGCATGATCGGCTGGGGGGCAGACTTAGTGTACATGAGAGGCTTGGTAAACGCGCTGGATATTTTCCAAAGAATCAAGAGGAGCTTGAGGAGATGGCAAACACAAGAGTTCCTGATGAAGAAATATTTTACAGGGACCCTAATATACGCCGTGTAGAATCAACTAGGACCTGTTATCAGCCGGTTTGGAAAACCAAGTTTCCTCGATGGTGCCCGGAGGGTCTGACAAAGACACAGTAAAGGAGGATGCAACGTGAGCATCAGGAGGATTTATACCGAGAGGAAAATTCCTCCAATGAGAGGTCTGGTCATCAGCAGTGGCAGGTAAAACACAAAAATAAGGGTCCATCGGCAGATGTTAATATGGTATTCATGTTGCCGATGGAATTTTTGACACTATCTGATAATGAGGAAGAAGTTGTTCTCTCTGATCAAGTAGCTCAGTTGACACTAGATCCAATGATGGCTGTTTTTGAGAAACCTACCGATGACGAGAGACAGCATCTTAAGGCTTTGTTTGTGAAAGGCAGAGTTGATGGGCAGCCTGTATCTAAGATACTTATCGATTGAGGGGCTGTGATTAATATTATGCCTTATGTGATGTATCGGAAACTTGGTAAGGGAGATCAAGACTTGACCAAAACTGATATGATGCTGAAGGATTTTGAAGGCAATGTGTCACCGGCTAAAGGGGCAGTATGCATTGAATTGACTATCGGCAGCAAAACCTTGCCGACGACGTTCTTTGTTATTAATGGCAAGGGTGCATATAATCTGCTTCTAGGGAGGGATTGGATTCATGCTAATTGTTGTGTTCCTTCTACAATGCATCAATGCCTCGTACAGTGGATTGGGGATAAGATTGAGTTTGTCCCTGGTGATTCTTCTTATATCATCGCATCGGCAGAATCAGATACTTATGAGCGAACTAAATGCATATCAGGAGAAGTTTGGGAAAAAGAGTTCCTTAGAGTTGTTGATTATGAAATTCCACCGATCCAAGCAGTCGGTTCTGAAGAAGAGTTTTAATGGATATGTTTGCCGATGATGGAAAATTAGGTCAAGGGTTTACATCGGCAGATGATTTAGTAGAAGTAGATATTGGTAATGGCGATAGGCCAAGACCTACTTTTATTAGTGCTAAGTTAGATTCCAAGTGTAAGCAGCAAATAATTGATTTGTTAAAAGAGTATAAAGATTGTTTTGCTTGGGATTATACTGAGATGCCTGGATTAGACCGATCGGTAGTTGAACATCGGTTACCTATCAAATCTGAATTTCGGCCACATCAGCAGCCAGCGTGCCGATGCAATCCTAATATACTTCCCGACATTAAGGCCGAAATAACTAAATTAATTGAGGCAAAGTTTATTCGGCAGTGTCGATATGCAGAGTGGATCTCTAATGTGGTTCCTGTTTATAAGAAAAATGGAAAACTTCATGTTTGTATTGATTTCAGGAATCTTAACAAAGCCACACCGATGGATGGCTATCCAATGCCGATTGCTGATTTGTTGATTGATGCTGCAGCCGGACATCAAATTATCAGCTTCATGGATGGTAATGCAGGTTACAATCAAATATTCATGGCTGAAGAAGATATTCCCAAGACTGCTTTTAGATGTCCAGGTCATGTAGGGATGTTTGAGTGGATAGTCATGACGTTTGGTTTGAAAAATGCCGGTGCTACTTATCAAAGAGCTATGAACTTTATTTTTCATGAATACATCGGTACATTAGTGGAGATCTACATTGATGATGTAGTGATTAAGTCTGGAGATATCACAAAACATCTAGCCGATCTACGAAAGATACTGGAGTGCACAAGGAAGCATGGATTGAAGATGAATCCTAATAAATGTGCGTTTGGTGTATCGGCAGGTCAGTTCTTGGGTTTTATGGTGCATCAGCGGGGCATCGAAATCAGTAGGAAGTCTATTGATGCAATTAACAAGGTGGTTGCTCCTGCCAATAAAACTGAATTGCAATCTTTGATTGGTAAGATTAATTTCATCAGAAGATTCATATTTAATCTGTCGGGTAAGATCAAGGCTTTCAGTCCATTACTTAAATTGAAAGCCGATCAGGAATTTGTATGGGGAGCTGAGCAGCAGTTAGCCCTAGATGAAATTAAGAAATATTTAACAAATCCTCCAGTGCTAGTTCCACCTCAACATGGGAAACCTTTCAGGTTGTATTTGTCAACTGATGATACCATTATCGGTTCAGCTCTTATTCAAGAATTTGAAGGGAAAGAACGTGTTATTTATTATTTGAGCAGAAGATTAGTGGATGCTGAGACAAGGTATTCGGCCATCGAAAAATTATGTCTGTGTTTATACTTTTCTTGTGTCAAATTAAGACATTATTTGTTATCTGTCGAATGTACGGTCATATGCAAAGACGACGTAGTCAAGTATATGCTGTCGATGCCGATATTAAGTGGTAGAATCGGCAAGTGGATTTTAGCATTATCAGAATTTGAACTACGTTACGAATTGACTAAGGCAGTTAAGGGGCAAGTTATGGCTGATTTTGTTACTCAGCATTGTAATACATGGACTCTCTGGAGGTTGCTCCTTGGACACTTTTCTTCGATGGGTCCACATGTGGTGAAGGAGCAGGTATCGGCATTGTGTTGATTTCACCTCAAGGAAGGAAGTATGAGTTTTCATTACCGATTGTTGCTACATTGACAAACAATCAGGCTGAATACCAAGCCTTGATAAAAGGGTTAGAATTGCTGAAGGAGATATGTGCCAATGCTGTTGAAATCTTTGGTGATTCTATGCTAGTTATAAATCAATTGGCTGGGATTTATGAATGCCGAAGTGAAGTTTTGATTTCGTATTATGAAAGATGTTTGCAATTGTTGAAAGGATTTAGAGATTTTTGTCTTGAACATATTTCTCGACTGCATAATGAGGAGGCTAATCGACTAGCTCAGCATGCTTCAGGGTATCAGCCTATTCAGGAAGTGCTAACATCGGCAGTTGATACCGATGACTGGAGAAAGGAGATTGTCGATTATTTAAAGGATCCATATAAAAAGGTTAAAAGACGTATAAGGTTCCAAGCTACCAAGTATGTGCTCCTCGATGATAAATTATATTATCGAACTATAGATGGAGTTTTACTTAGATGTGTTAGCAGTGATGAATCGAAAAGCTTGATGGGTGAAATTCATGAAGGAGTATGTGGGGCGCATCAATCGGCTTTCAAGATGAAGTGGATGATCAGAAGGAATGGATACTATTGGCTGACTATTCTTGAAGATTATTTTAAATATTTTAAAGGATGTCAGGGGTGTCAAAAGTTTGGTAATATTCAAAGAGCGCCTGCATCGGCTATGAACCCTATAATCAAACCTTGGCCATTCCAGGGATGGGCTATCGATCTCATCGGTCAGATTTATCCGCCATCGAGCAAAGGACATAAATTTATTCTGGTTGCTACCGATTATTTCACAAAGTGGGTTGAGGCAATTCCTTTAAAAAAGGTGACATCGGCTAATATGATCGATTTTGTGAAAGAGCATATTGTTTACCGATTTGGTATTCCTCAGACTATCACTACCGATCAGGGTACTATGTTTACATCAGGGGAATTTGATGAGTTTGCTGTAGGTATGGGAATTAAAGTTTTAAATTCTTCTCCATATTATGCTCAAGCTAATGGTCAGGCTGAGGCTTCTAACAAAGGGATCATCAAACTCATTAAGCGCAAAATTAAAGAAAATCCTAAGAGGTGGCATACAGTATTAAATGAAGCCTTGTGGTCATATCGGATGTCATATCATGGTGCAACCAAAGTGATGCCTTATCAGTTAGTATATGGACACGACGTAGTATTGCCTTGGGAAATTAAAACTGGCTCTAGGCGAATACGTTCTCAAAATCAGCTGACAGCCGATGATTATAATACTCTTATGAAGGATGAGTTGGAAGATGTGGCGGGTCATCGGTTAAGGGCTTTAGTTAGCATCGAAGAAAATAAGAAAAGAGTAGCCAGATGGTATGACAAGAAGGTGAAGGTAAAGGAGTTTACCGATGGAGATCTGGTCTGGAAATTGATTTTACCGATTGGGACTAAAAGTTCAAAGTTTGGAAAGTGGTCTCCTAATTGGGAAGGTCCATATCGGATAAATCAGTCTGTTCCTGGTAACGCATATATTCTAGAAACCCTCGAAGGGGTTGTGTTCTCCAGAGCATTAAATGGAAAATATTTAAAGAAATATTACCCTAGTATCTGGATGGATGCATAAAAGTATAAGTGCCGATAACAGTCCTATCGGCTAGAATTATACAAGGATGTCAATGTCTCATAAAGTGCCGATGCAATAGACAAGATTTACAAGTTTAACAGGGATTGGATAGCCAATATCGCACGCAGGCGAATCTGGTCGGCTTCCTTCATTTCTTTGATGTCTTCATCGGCAGCACCCTCCACAGGCTTGAGTTTTTTCTTCATGGCCAAGGCTTTACGAGCCTGGATGTCTCTTTCTTGCTGAAGGGCCTTGATGGCATTGGGTAGTTGGCTTTCTTCTTGTTGAGCATGAGTTAAGGCTGCCTCGACTTCTTTCAATTCAGCCAACAGAGCCATCTTCTTTGCCGATAAATCTAAGATTTTCTGCTTAAGTTCAGCGCCCGAAGTCTGCAAGTTGTCGATGCCTGTCGGGGACCTAATACCGGGGTACCCCAGAAGGTGGAACCGATAACCACCGAACGTAAAAAACTTCTGGACGCATAAGGGCGCCATGTCATCCTTTGTTCGAATGACAAGAGTTCGGTTCCGCCTCGCCCGACACCCTTGGGACGGGCTCGGTCTTGCCCGAGGACCGAGGGATAAACTCCGTCTCGCCCGACGCCTTGAGGACGGGCTCGGTCTCGCCCGAGGGCTGAGGGATGAGTTCCATCTCGCCCCCGGAGG